>NC_133666.1:253122255-253216991 GCF_037893015.1 Macrotis lagotis
GCAAGAAGGCAATCTGATCATCTTTACATTGTTTCAATGCTAAGCATTGAATGTGTTGAGAGAAAAAACATACTTGATGAAAAAAATAAAATATAAGAGATAGCAAAATTTTGTAGTACATAAGACAACTTTAAAAAAAATTGAAGGTGGGGCGGCTAGGTGGCACAGTGGATAAAACACTCAACCTGGAGTAGGAGTACCTGGGTTCAAATCTGGGCTCAGACATTTACTAATTACCTAGCTGTGTGGCCTTGGGCAAGCCACTTAACCCCCTGTGCCTTGCAAAAAATCCTAAAAAAAATTGAAGGTATTAATCTTTGGTCTTTGTTTAAACTCCACAGTTCTTTCTTTGGATTCAGATGGTATTCTCTGTCGTAGATACCCTAATATTGTTCCTGATTATTGCACTGATGGAATGAGCAAGTCCATTAAGGTTGATGACCATCACCCCCATATTGCTGTTAGACTGTACAATGTTCTTCTGGTTCTGCTCATTTCACTCAGCATCAGTTCATACAAGTCTTTCAAGGCTTCTCTGAAATCCCATCCCTCCTGGTTTCTAAAAGAACAATGCTGTTCCAAAACATACATTTATAACAATTTGTTCAGCTGTTCCCCAATTGATGGACACCCTCCCGCTTTCCAATTCTCTGCCACCACAAACAGAACTACTATGAATATTTTTGTACAAGTGATTTTTTTTACACTTTCTCATGATCACTTCAGGGTATAGACTCAGTTGAAGTATGGTTGGATCAAAGGGCATACACATTTTGATTACCTTTGGGTGTAATTCCAAATTGCTCTCCAGAAAGACTGGATCAGTTCACAAGCTCCACCAACAGTGCAGACTTAGTGTACCAGATTTCCCACATTCCTTCCAACATTGATCATTGCCCTTTCTGGTCATATTGACCAATCTGAGAGGTATGAGGTAGTACCTCAGAGATGATTTAGTTTTCATTTCTCTAATCAGTAGTGATTTAGAGCAATTTTTCATATGACTAGGATAGCTTTGATTTCCTCATCTGAAAATTACCTCTGTATATCCTTTGACCATCTGTCTATTGGGGAATGGCTTGTATTTTATAAATTTGACTCAGTTCTCTATATATTTCAGAAATGAGCCCCTTGTCTGAATCACTAGTTCTAAAAATTGTTTCCTAATTTACTACATTACTTTTGATCTTGGTTATTGTGGTTTTGCTTGTGCAAAAACTTTTTAATTTTTTTTTGGTTTATTTTATATTATTCCAAAAATCTTGTTGCAAGAGTAAACATAAACCCACACCCCCTAAAAAAGATGAGAAACCCCAAGAAAAGTGAGAGAGAAAAAAATGTACTTCGGTCTGTGTTCAGATTCCAATGTCTCTGTCTCTGGGATGAGTTACTTTCTTTATCATTAAGTCCACTGAAGTAATTGTTTCAATATTTTTTCCCACAGTTGCTATTACCAGCTGTACTTCCTTCTACTCTATTCCTTCCCACTCTTATTTATTCTATTCTCTCTCTCCTTTCACTCTGTCCCTGTTCAAAAGTGTATTATATTTGAGTACCCTCTCCCACAATCTTCCCTCTCTTCCATCACCTATTCCTACTTTCACTCCCCCCCATTCCCCCTTATCCCATCCCTTTATTCTCATTTTTCTCTAGGGTAAGATAGATTTCTATACCCTATTAAGTGTGTATGTTATTTCTTCTCTGAGCCATTTCTGATGAGAATGAAGGCTCACTCATTCCCCCTTGCCTTCCCCCATTCCACTCCACTGAAAAAGCCTTTTCTTGACTTTTATATGAAATTTCTTAGCTCCTTCTTCCTCTCCTTCCTCTTCCTCCAAGTACTTCCCTTTATCACCCATTGACTCCATCTTTTTACTATATTATACCATTATATTCTACTCCTTCCTGTGCCCTGTCTATATATGCTCCTTCTAACAGCTCTTATAAATGAGAAAGTTCATACAAGTTATCAGTATCTTCTTCCCATGCAGGAATACAAACAGTTCAATATCATTAAGTTCCTCATAGTTAGTCCTTCTTGTCCACCCTCTCTATGGTTCACTTGAGTCTTGTACTTGGAGATAAAACTTTCTGTTCAGCTCTAGTTGTTTCAATAAGAAAGTTTGAAAGTCCCCAGTTTCACTGAAAATCCATCTTTTCCCCTGAAGGAGGATGCTCAGTTTTGCTGGGTAGTTGATTCTTGATTGTAAACCAAGATCTTTTGCATCTGGAATATCACATTCCAAGCCTTGCAAAGCCCTTAATGTAGATGCTGCCAGATTCATGACTATAGAGCTGCGGTAGTTGAATTGCTTGTTTCTGGCAGCTTTTAGTATTTTCTCTTTGATTTGGGAGTTTTGGAATTTGGCTATAATATTCCTGGAAGTTTTCTTTTGGGATCACTTTCAGAAGGAGATCGGTGAATTCCCTCAATTCCTATTTTACCCCCTGCTTCTGGGATCTCAGGGCAATTTTGCTGTATTATTATTATTATTATTATTATTATTATTATTTCTTGAAAAATGAAGTCTAGGCTCTTTTCCTGATTGTGACTTTCAGGTAGCCCAATAATTTTAAAATTATCTCTTCTGGATCTGTTTTCAAGGTCAGTTGTTTTTCCAATGAGATATTTCACATTTTCTTCTAATTTTTGTTTTATTGGAACAGTTTTATTTCTTCCTGATTTCTTGCAAAATAATTGGCTTCCTTTAGTTCCATTTTGCATTTGAAGGAGTTATTTTCTTCAGAGAGCTTTTTTTATCTCTTTTTCCAGCTGGCCAATTCTGCTTTTTAAGGCATTCTTCTCCTCATTTGCCTTTTGTGTTGCTTCTTCCATTTGGCCTAAATGGATTATTAACATATTATTTTCTTCCATTTTTTTTTTGTATTTCTTCACCAAGCTACTGGTTTGGTTTTCATGATTTATCTGCATTGCTCTCATTGCTCCTCCCAATTTTTCTTCTACCTCCCTTAATTCCTTTTCAAAGTCTTTTTTTTGAGCTCTTCCATAACCTGAGCCCATTTTCTATTTCCCTTGGAGCGTTTGGGTACAGAAGCTTCAATTTTGTCATCTTCTGAATTTTCCATGGGATCAAAGTAATTTTTCTATTATCAGATTCTTCTTTTTCTTTTGTTTGCTCATTTCCTCAGCCTAAGACTGATTTACTACACTACCAAACTTGGGGGGTTTGTGGACAACCCACAGGGACCTTAATTCTTCCAAGGTCTTATAAAAGGCTCTGACTGTTCCTTGCCTGTGCTCTGCTCTGGATGACCACAGCACTCCCCTCTGCCCTGGAGCAGTGAGGAGATTCTCTGCTCAGCTATGGTGGTTTGGGAATCCAAAGTGCAACCTGGATTTGAGTGCAGGCAAACAGCTGAGTCCTGTCCTAGGGAGAGCAGAGAGAACTCTGCAGTCTCCCCTGACCCCCTTACCATCTGTGAGCTGTATTCTGGAGGTGCAGGCAGGCTTCCTCAATTTCTGCTGCAGGATCTCACTGCAAGGCTGCTCTGAGACTGACACTCACTCCGGTGAAGCAGAGTTCTCTCACTACCCTTTTAAGCTGTTCCTGGTGATCCCTGGGCCACCTGGGTCTGGAAACTGTCCCCTCTGCCATGGAACCAGGCACCCCCAGAGATCTAGGCACCAGGTTCAGCTGCACTGCAATGAGACTGCAACTTTGCTCACAGTGGCTTTTTCTAACCCCCAGTCCCAGTGAAACAGAGCTTTCCCGCCAAACTTCTAAGTTGTCTTAGATTGGGAAATTTTATCACTCAGTCTTTCTGTGGGTTCTGCCTCTATAAATTTTGGCTAGAGTCATAATTTGACAGCTTTTGGAGTTTTCTGGGGAACAAGTTTCAAGGAATTCCTGTCTTCACACTGCCATCTTGGTTCCATCAACTTTGATGTATTTTAATGGTTTTTGCAAACTCAAATGTTACTCAGATTGCTATTTTTAAAATATGGTTTGATATGTCTTTTTGTTGTTGTTGTTACTTGAAGAATATTTTCCTTCACTTCATAACTCTAAGATTTATGAATTACAATTGGTGTATTGCAGTTAGGATTTTTCTGGTCTAGGGTTCTTTATATTTTTTCTATTTGGAGAGAATACTGTCCAGTCTTGCTTATGATACAATTTTTTATCTAATTGGTTTCTTGAATAAAATGTTTAGATTTCTTTTTCTTTTTCAGTGTCTTAAAGTATACCAAATATTTGACTCTTCATACTTTTTGTTTTCTCTCCAACTGTTATTTTATTCTTACTAATCATTAGCTTGTTTCCCAATTCTGTTACATAATGGCTTTATTTTCCAATTTGAGTTTTTCTTCATTTTTGAACTTTGTTCATCTAGTTATCCTTTTATTTGGAACTTCCATTCTTTTTTAGTCTTAGAATATTGTTTTACAGTTTCCCTAATTGTTCCTTCACCTTCATACTATTTGAAAACTAAATTAGAATTCTTCTCTTATTCATCTAATACATTTAGCATGCTATTTACCACTTGGCAGTTTTTATATTTCATTTAATAGAGCTTGAACATTTGTCTCTGAAGACATTTTATCTCTTAGGGCTTTTATATCAAATAATTTCTTGTTTTACAATTTAAAATTGTTAATAATAATTTTTCTTTTTATACAATCCAATAAAAGATAGTTCAGGCAAAGCAAATAGGACTAGGTGTGGTTCATCTTTACCATGACATGGTATGGTTCCAGGTAAAAAGTGTTGATCTTACTCAGTGGTATGAATAGAACTAGAGACTTCCTGGGATTGGAAGGGGGGGAAGAAAAATCAGCAACTATTTCAGCTTTAGGAATTACTGCAGATTCTTTTCCTTTTTTGTTTCTAGTTTTCTCCTTTTTGGTAGGATGGGGGAAGGGGATGTTTCTTTTTTTAATTAATTAATTTACTTTGAATTTTACAATTTTCTTCCAATCTCACTTCCCTCCCGCCACTCCCCCACAGAAGGAAGTCTGTTAGTCATTATATTTCTTCCATGGTATACACTGATCTAGGGTTGAATGTGATGAGAAAGAAATCATATCTTTAAGGAAAAAGAAAGTATAAGAGATAGTAAAATTACATAATAAGATAACATTTTTTAAAAAATTGAAATTAAATTTGGTCTTTGTTCAAACTCCACAATTCTTTCTCTGAATTCAGATGTTATTCTCCATAGCAGATACCCCAGAATTCTGCCTGATTGTTTCACTGATTGAATGAGCAAGTCCATTAAGGTTGATCATCACCTCCATGTTGCTGTTAGGATGTGCAATGTTCTTCTAGTTCTGCTCATCTTGCTCAGTATCAGTTCATGCAAATCCTTCCAGGCTTCCCTGAATTTCCATCCCTCCTGGTTTCTAATGGAACAGTAGTGTTCCATCACACACACACACACACACATATATATATATATATATATATATATATATATATATATATACATATATATATATATATATATATATATATATATATATATATATATATCACAGTTTATTAAGCCATTTCCCAATTGATGGACATTCACTCAATTTCCAATTCTTTGCCATCACAAACAGGGCTGCTATAAATATTTTCGTACAAGTGATGTTATTACCCTTTTTCATGATCTCTTTCAGGGTATAGACCCATTAGTGGTATTGCTGGATCAAAGGGTATGCACATTTTTATTGCCAGAAGGGGATGTTTGTGATCATAGTATTTATTTATCATTCTCTAGTTGGTTCAGTAGGTATAGTGTTATAATCAAAGTCAGGAAGATTTGTGTTCATATCCAGCCTTACACACTTACTAACTGTGTGACCCTAGGTAAGTCTTCTAGTCTTTTTAATTTGTAGAATGGATCTAAAAATAGCATGTACATTAAGGGCATTATGAGGCTCAGATGAAATAATATGTTGTGAATCCTTGTGAACTTTGAAGTCATGCTATTTTTGCTTTGTTGTTGTTGGGATTTGTCTGAACTGGCTATCCTTGTTTACTGCTTTTCATCCATTATACCAAAATCAAAGCAAGACCTTAATCTTTGCTACTTTGCTACTTAAATCTTTGCTACTTTGTCACCTCATTTTTAACTTCCACTTTTAAATTACAAAACATTATTAGTAATATTTTAAACCAAAAGGTCATAACTGGTACCATTTCCTAATCATGAAGACTTAACAGAAGACTAAAAAAATTAATTATTCCCCACAATCTCAAAATATCAGTTAATTCTACTTTCTAAACAGAATTCAGTCAGTAATGCTTCATATAGAAAAAGTTAATGACTATTTTAGTGCATTCAGCCAAGGCCAGGTCATAGCAGTGAATATTTGATAGAAAAATCTAGTCTAACTAAGAATCTAGTTTCTTGTGCTAAAAGAATAGGAAGCAACTAGATATTTGGATGACATGGGTTAATTGATGGGACTTGAAGAGTACATCATAAAGTCCTTCTGCTCACCCCAGTTCTGCAAAGTTTCCCCAGAAGTATTTAATTTGATGTGTAAAATTTCATTAAAGATTCATTTCTTTAGGTTAAGGCATTTATCTCACTGCAATTAAAGGATGGTCCACTGGGAATAAAAAGTACTCCAGAAAAACAGAGGAACAAAGAATTACATAAAACAATCTTCAATAAAATCAAGACTCCTCTTTTTAGTGTCCTCTTTTCAAGGACAAATAAATCCAGGAGGGTAACATATCTATTATAAATCATCAGAATACTAATGTGAATGAATGTATCTTTAAGCACCACAGCTAACTGAAACTAGAGCCCTAGAAGGATAGAGGTATTGATGAGTGTACGCACATTGCCTGAGGAAGCTCACCCTGAATGGACTGTCACGTTGGACAACATGAGGAAACTAAGAACTCTGAAGATAAGATACAAGATATAAATTTTAAGTTCAGCATTTCCATAAACGGAAGTATGAAATCTCCAGATTCAAACCTTAGACTATATTGTGAACTCCAAGAAATATAGGAATTATGACTACATTCTCAATTGCCCAAGTTCATTTCCTAGTAAAGTGCCCAAATGGGAAGGGAGAAGAACAATGGCATGATCTAGCTAATAAAGGAAGGAAGATGAGCTGAATTCAAAGAAGGGATAAAAAAGAGGAAAAATCAGATAGGTTTCAAGCCTACAAGGGGAAAAAGAAAATAGAAAGAAGCCACTGAATTATTAGCACTACAGTTCAACAGAGATGAAAGGGCCAAGAGATGTTTGAATAGTCACTAATGAAAGTTATAATTAACAGAATTATTAAATAAGTCATATGAACTAACTCATGATTAACAGAGTTGAGAAGTTTAAGGTAAAATTTGATCTTGTGTATTATATTTATTATGGAACCACAATAAAGATGAGTCTGTTAATAAAAGAATGGTAAAAGCTTGAGGGGTTAAAAGTGGAGACAAGATTATTTGGGAGATTGGTTTCCCTCACTATTCACTCATTCAATAAGTGTCTTATGTTCCAAAAGCTAAACTAGGCACCATGTATATGAAGATAAAAACAAACCCAGCCCTACTCTCAAGTAACTACATTCCACTGGGAAGTAGGATAAGCAACATGTACACAGTAAATGAAATGCAGAAAATACACAAAGTAATTTTTTTAAGAAAAGGGCAGGATAGGTTTCCTGGAAGAGATGACAAGTCAATACACATTTTTTTAATCAAGAAAGTATTTATGAAGCTTTTACTATTATTATAAATTGAAATTAATTCATATGAAAGTCACTAGCATGGTGGAAGGACAGGGAAGGGGGGGCAAACTTGAGGAACTGAGAACAACCTCTTGCAGGAGGGTAGCATTTGGTCACTTAATCTAAAATTTAAGGGAAGTCAGAAAATTCAGGAGACAGAGATGGGGGGAGAAGAAGAGTTTTCTTTTTATTTTCTTTTATTGGGTTTTGCACAGCAATGGGGTTAAGTGATTTGCCCAAGGTCGTATAGCTAGGTAATTATTAAATGTCTGAGGTCATATTTGAACTCAGGTCCTCCTGACTCCAGGGTTGGTACTCTATCCACTGTGCCACCTAGCTGCCCAAGAGGGAGAGTTTTCTAAGCATCAGGGACAGCCAGTGAAAAGACATGAAGGAGGCATAAAAGAAAAGTTCAGTATTATATTCTCAAGAACAAATATTGAACTTTCATTTTCTTCTTTCTCATTAGTATTATTAGTCAGTTGGCTTTTATTTGTGATTTTATTGGTGAAGGTAACTCTCAGTAGGGAAACTCCATCCATTAATTCAGTCTGATAAGTTTCTGCCAGGGGAAATGAGAGTTTAAGTTACTTATTCTTGTAATGATGATGATGATGATGATGATGATGATGATGATGATGATGATGATGATGATGATAATGTTGATAAACATCTATATAATAAATATTATGTGACTAGCATTGTATTAAGTGCCTTGCAATTATTATTTCTTTTATTCTAACAACAACCCTGAGAGGAAAGTACTATTTTATTATCTGCCCATTTTACAAATGAAGAATCTGAGGAAACAGGAAAATGGACTTGTCCAGTGTCACATAGCTAGAATGAGTCTGAGGTTGTCCTAATATAGACAGTACATTTCAAAGGCAGAACTTCTTATCTCTAAAGCCAACTTTCCTTATAACTTCTGGTCTATGATTAAAATGGTACCACAGAATTCCAATACCTACTTTCAGTAAGATACATTCCATTTCTTCCAGAACATACTGTAGGCATATTAGATATAGTTAATATTTGGGAGCCTCTTATCTATGGGCATCATGTCTCCCTAACTAGTAAGGGGAAGAACTGAACAACATTGGCAGATGACTTTTTTAAATTCACTTTAGGTAGTCAATAAATTAACAAGCATTTATTAAAAAACTCATTGAATGTCTGCCACAGTGGTAAGTAATGGAGTTACAAAGGACTGTGCTCTCCATGATCGCAAGGAGAACTTGAACTCACAGTCTGAGTTGTAATGTTTAGATTATTTATAAATCATTTCAATTATTACCCCATCCCACCACCTTATTAAAGATCCTGCCTTCATTACCTAGCCTAATTATCTTAAGGCTTTCAAAACTTTCCTCTCTGCAATCTATAGACCTGTATTTGAATGGCATTTTGCAAAATGTTTCATATTAAATTAAGATTTATGATATGTTTGGAAAGCCCCAATTCAAGCTGGTTGAAAACAATGCAATAGTTAAATTTATTATAATTATACTTCAGAAGAGACAGCAGGAGCCACAAGGCGATAGGCTGAGTTCAAAGGAGAGTAGGTAGATTCCCAGGAAGATAACACAGCTAGATATAGAATCTTACATTTCAGTTTACAGTGATCAAGAAGTTAATAAAGTCAAGCCTCCACTTAGCAAAGAAAGGAAATAAGTAGTTATTTATTTATAAGTAAATGGGCGCATGTGTGATTTGCCTAGTATCACACAGATAGAGAGTTTCTGAGACTGGATTTGAACTCAGGCCCTGCTGAATTTAGGGCTAGTGCTTCATCCACTGTGCCACCTAGTTGCCCTAAAAATTTATTAAACACCTACTATGTACCAAGAGCTATTAAACATTTTAAAAGTATTATCTTATTTGAGATATTCTCACAAGGCAAAACTTCTTATCTCTAAGGCCAACTTTCTTTATAATTTATGGCCTATAATTAAAATGGTACCACAGAATTCTCATGCCTATTTACAGGTATTGAAAAGACAGATTTCATTATTTCCATTTTAGAGTTGAAAACACTGAGACAGAAAGAGATTAAGTGACTTGCTCAGGGTCAGAAACTTAGTAAATAACTGAAGTTAGAATTGAACTCAAATCTCTCTCTGATCCTTTGGCTAGCTTAGTGGGAGCACTGGTCTGGAATCAAGATGTCAAAGCTGATTTCAGATACTCATTTGTTGTGTGACCCTGAGTAAGTCACTTAACATCTCTTTGCCTTATTCCACTGGAGAAAGATATGGCAAAACCACTCCAGTAACTGTGCCGAGGAAGCTCCTTGGACACTTAATTATGGTCCTTGGAGGTCACAAAAGTGTTGGCCATGACTAAATAACAATAAGAACAACAACTTCCTGACTCCAGACCTAGTAAAGCCTTTGAATAACAGTTCTATCCCTGGAAATTGGGAATACCTACTGGCGCTGCCTATTAGACATATTCAATTATGTTTCTTTCCTTTTAAAATTGTATCAGAGGAAAAAAATCTTTTCATCAACTTCAAATTGCTCCAAATTCTCCTGTAGTAGGGTGATAACAAAACACCCATGGCAGCTTAATATACTCCATCTCTTGTCTCACCAGAGGCTCATATTGTAGTGAGGAATTATGATGCACTCTTGATGGGTTCGTTTTTCCATTGCTCCAGGGCCTTTCATGGCTATAACTCATGACAAGTTGAATCTCATTTCCTGCTTAGCACTGGCTTTAGCTGCTCTGTGCTCCCTGGTTTTGCATTTCAAATTGTATTCATTCAAAAAGCCAGGATTCACTTGGGATGAGAGTGAGCCAGGGTCTCTGAAAGTCAGAGAACTCCCTAGATGAGCCAAGGCATCCAAAAGAAAGAAGATTCCAGACAAGGGAGAAGAGGGAAACAGAACTGGGGTGTGAGAGGAATATAAACTGAAGATAAACAATGCTGGAGTGGATGAAACAAATTTTCCTTTACTCTCGCTGCTTCTTTTTTAAACCTTCAGTGGCACAAATGGAAAAGATTTGGAGGGGAAAATGCCAAAAAAAAAACAAAACCTGTGGATACAAATCATTTTCAATCATGTCTTTGCTTACCATAAAGTTGGTGATCTGCATACTGACAAGGTCAAAAGTAGAACAGAGACTAGGGATCCTAGCACCTGGGGCAAATTAATGGTGGGAGAACAGTGACTCAAGGGGAGTTCAACTTTGGATGTAATCAAGTACAGGGAGGTGGAGCTGGTCCTCCAGTTGGTCCCAACACTCTTAGAGGAGACAGGAGAAGAGAGGAATGTCAGTGACAGAAAGATGGTTCTGGGCTGCAATGTAAAGTACTGTGCAGTCACCTCAAGCAGGAAGCATATTCCTTATCCCCTAGGTGTCTCCTCCAAAAACAATATTCTGGAGAAACACAGTTCTATGCATTGTTACTCTTAGCCTCTCTCCCTGAACCTTCCCCAGCCCCCTACATAGACACATCCCCATTATCTGCCTTTGTGGGGTGGGGGTGGGGGTAGCTGGTAAAAAGCTAAAAAAAAGATCTATCAGTTCTAACACTCTAAGCTTTTGAACTATGAGAAAATACCATTGTCACTTTTTAAATATTTTTGACTACAGAGCTCTATGATTGTGAAGGAGAGGAAACCAGGAACAAAAGGAGACACAAGACTGCAGGCAGGCAAAGTATAAGGAAGTTTGGGATATACAGAGACAGAGACAGAAAGCCAGAGGGAAAGTCAGAGAGAGAGAGAGAGAGAGAGAGAGAGAGAGAGAGAGAGAGAGAGAGGACAAATAAGGCAGAGGAGAGAAAGGGAAGCAAGTGTCTTTGTGTGTGTGTGTGTGTGTGTGTGTGTGTGTGTGTCTGTGTCTGTGTCTGTGTCTATGTTTATATCTGTGTGTCTGTGTTTATGTCTGTACCTGTGTTTGTGTATTCTTACAAGTATCCTTAAGTGAAATTTATGAAAAATACCCTGTACTCATAGATCTATTGTAAAACTAGTATTAGAATCATCCATTACTTTCACTAACCAGAAGATAACTCATTCATTCATTTAATGAGTCTTTGTTAAGCAATAAGTGGGGAGTGTTATAATGACCAAACAATAAAGTTATCACCAACAAAGTTCTTGGTTCTATCAAGAGGTTCAATATAAGAAATATGAATATGCTTTTTATCAGTGGAAATAACGTTCAAGAAGATATGTCTGTCCATCACCAGCATTTTCTGCCCTTTAAACTTGCCTCCACATTACCATGCCTTTCCATCTATCCTGTAAGCTAATGTTTTGTTGAATGCCAAATGTATGCTTGCCAAAAAGATCACTTTATGGAGAACTCACACAGGGCAATCACAGAGAGATCAAAAAAAGTGATACAAGGATACTCTCAAGATCTCTCAAGAAATTTGGAATTCTTTCTCAACATGACTAATATGGAAATATGTCACATGTGATTATAGATATATAATCTATATCAGATTGCTCACTGTCATGGGGAGGAGGGAGGGAGGGAAGGAAGGGTGTGAAACTCAAAAGTTCACAAAAATATGAATGTTGAAAATTATGTAATTAGAAAAATTAAAATAATATTTTAAAAGCAGAATTTTAGAATTGATTATGCCTCATGGAGACATTGGCACAGGACCTCCCAGCATAGTGTGCCTTCATCAGAGAGGATGCTGTGTTCTATGAGAAAAACAGAATGGAAGTAACTCAAAGGAAACATGAGATGCACAAATTTAGAGAACTCTTCTCAATTGTTCAAATAGACTATTTGAACCCTACCTATTGTAGGGCATTTCAAATCCATTCTGGTCTCATCAGCCACAATTGGACACACTACAATTTGACTGTAACATAGTGATGTCATTTTGGTCTTCTTCAAGAACAAAGGATACACTCATTCCATATATTCATTTTCTCCCTCATGGGAATTTGAGGCATTGCTTTGGCACTGACTCGTTTTTTGGTTTGTATCTTCAGAGCTTAGCAAGTGCTTTTACACAGTAAGCACCTAATAAATGCTTTTTCATTCGTTCATTCATTCACTTTCTATGTGCAAAGTGCTGTGCCAGGCCCTATGGCACAAAGACAAAAACAAGACATACCAGCTCTCATAGAATGCACATTTTTCTGAATATGTGGTTTCCCTTAGCAACAGCAGAGCAATGTACCATTTTATCAGGTCATTTTCTTTCTGCAAATAAGTTGTTGCTTCTCTCCCATACCTCCTTCCCTGGGTATGAATCAATAAAATCAATGCATTTAGCCTCATAGTTCCCTCTAATTTTTTCGGTCATCTCATCTCTTAAATAAATTCTTATATATAATCTCCAGTCTCAGGCAATTCTGCTATAGCTAGGGGCAGAGTGAGAGAGGAAGATAGAAGCAGGTGTCCTCTTCATAGGAACATTTTGTCTTTATTGTCGGGGCATCATTTTCCATGAGCCTTCAAGGGAAACAAATGATTGAAAATCCACAAGGGATCCTTAAGGACATCAGTAAGAAGCCTCAGCCCTAGTGCATGTGGAGCAGTGGTTTCAGGGGCTATGCTGAGGGCCATACCAGCATGGAAGGAGTGTCAACAGTTAGATTTAGAATATGTTCTTGGTGTGAGCAGGAGAGGTGTTTGGAGGAAGAATAAATGCAGTGAGTAAAAATTTGAGAGGTGCCTTAGAAAATGTATCAATGCATGGCGGCTAGGTGGCGTAGTGGATAAAGCACCAGCCTTGGATTCAGGAGTACCTGGGTTCAAATCCGGTCTCAGACACTTAATAATTACCTAGCTGTGTGGCCTTGGGCAAGCCACTTAACCCCATTTGCCTTGCAAAAACCTAAAAATAATGTATCAGTGCAAGTAATGGAAGAGACTGAGGCAGACTCAAGAGTGACCTGAAACTGAGAACAGAATGAGAATAGATACTAGGTATACATGGACTAGGTCTATGACCTGATGGTTAGTAACCTTTCCCCATGTAGTTTATGACAGTATTAAGAAAGCAATGACTAAATAAATAAAATTTAAAAATTTGTACTCTTTTATTTGTCCAAATATTGACTGAATTATGGGCATTGAAATTTGTTCCTGGCTTCCACTTTTGAAAGTATCCATTGGGAAAAAGCTATCAGAATGTTGTAGGACACTATGTGAGTTGACAAAGAGAGGCAATATGAAACAATTTATTGAGTATCACATTTAGAATCAGAATACCTGAATTCAAATCCCAGTTTGTATTGCTAGCTAGGTAACCATGTACCAATCACTTAATATCTCTGAACCTCAATTTCCTAATCAAAAACACTAAAATAAAAAATGTTCATACCTACTTCCTTATAAATTTGCTTTGATTAAAAATGAAATACCTTTATTCTTTTTTTTTAGGTTTTTGCAAGGCAATGGGGGTTAAGTGGCTTGCCCAAGGCCACACAGCTAGGTAATTATTAAGTGTCTGAGGGTAGATTTGAACTCAGGTCCTCCTGACTCCAAGGCCAGTGCTCTATCAACTGTGTTGCCTAGCTACCCCAAAATGTCTTTATTCTTAAAATACTATGTGTAGATGTTTGAATGTAAATGTATGTATGTATATATATATATATATATATATATATATATCTTAGAATGATATTTATATCAAAGTTCCATGTATAAATGCATAAATCTTAAAATGCTGTATATATATGTGTGTTTATATTTATAAACATACATGTATATCACAAAGTGCTATGTTTACAATTAAACACACACTCATATTTGCTATTATAATTCCCATCACCTTGAGAGAAGTGATTAGAATTTATAATCCTCTACATTCTACATTGCTCACAGTACATCAAAATTATTGTTAAGATATTATATACAATGTATAGATGAACAGAAGAACAGAAAATAATAGATATTATGCTTAAAGTTTTAAGTCAAAATATAATAGGCATATTTCCAAAAGACCTGTCAATGGGAAGGTTTTTATTGTTATGTATACATTTTGATGGTATCTATGACTATAATAAGAAATGACCTCATTGCCAAGCACACTTTTGCAGTCAAGTAAACTCATGCATGTCTGCATTCATTTGTTCTTATCACAAGAAAACCCTGCAGAGAAAAAAAAATACAACAAATTCTTCAGAATGAAAATGAACTGAGAGAAGGATACAATGCTCTCCTCTTGCTTTCTCTAACCCTCTAAATGTGGGTGATCTTTCTCCTACAATGGCTTTTTTTTTTTAAAAAGATTTCCAAAGGAGTTCAAAATCATCCTGTTCATTCAAAAACAGATAGAAAAACCGTTTTCTTTTGCCAATATATTAGTCATTTTAAACAAGTAGATCTCTGAAGAATTGCACAGGTAAAAAAGAGACAGTATTTCTCTGGCACCCAAGCACAAGTTATGACTTAAATGCAAATAGGTCATGAAAAAAATTTGTCTGCTGGGTCACTGAAAAATGTAATCCTAAAACTCTTGAGCTTGGTATTTCAAGCCATCAGGGAAAGGCTATCAAGTGGGACATGAATATTCATTTCTTTAACATCACAGAATTAAATCATCTCACAGTTGGAAGGGACCTCAGAGATTTTGTAGACCACTGGCATCAAATTCAAATAGATGGAGGACAATAATGTGTACATAAAAATCCCTATGGGAAAACTATTGACTTAATTTTAAAATGTGATATTATCTGTGTTTTTCTAGTTATAAATTTAAAAATATTTTCCCAATTATATTTAAATCTGGTCTGGACCACACTCAGGAGTATTGGGAGAATCATGAAACTGTCAGCCAGGTATTTACATTTCTGAGCTAGCCCAACTTTGTCAATCAATCAAAGTTTCCAATCTGCTGATTCCTCACTGATGATTGCTTATCCAGATTCTTTCTAATCTCTTTCATTCAAAGGAAAAAAAAAAACACTACCTAAGGAAAAAGCCAGTTTTATTATTTTACTTTTTTTTCTAATTTGCATTCATTGTGAATTTTGTCCTTTGAAACCAAAGAGAGCAAGCCTGTTCTTCCTCCTTTTTACTGTCTTTCAAAGAATTGAACACAATTGCTATATATCCCTCCTCCCCAAGGGTAATCATGGGCAAACCTGAGAGAACAGAGTCCCAGCATAGATAATTAATGGAGGGGCACCATGACACAATATTCCCAGGAGGCCTCTTGAAGAAGGGATAATTTTATCTTCAATCTAGATAGTTTGTGATCTAGAAAAGAACTCTGAATCACTGATTATGATTCTTTAGCAAATAAAGAAAATATCTGTAGATATTGGAGATTTACTATATCTTTTTTGTTATCAGAGACTACTTTGGCTATTTTTTTGGTTCTTTAGATACCATCCTGGATCTAAGTTGACAGAAATTTGTATGTGAAAGGAAAAGAAACAATGAAATCTCACCTTTTTTACTAGCTAAGACAAACTCAATGATGAATAATACTATGATACCAAACATTCATTTTCAGCAGGATCCAGTATACTCAGGAGCGATATTTTGTTAAGAAGTGAGGAAAATGGGCATCCATCAATTCATCCTTTCAGTCCATACACATTTATTACCTGCTTTGTATGGGACCCTGTATAGGGAATGATAGGATACAAAGAAGACAAATATATAGTTCCTGCCCTTCTGATGCTTAGTTTGACAGAGATGCAAACACAAAAACTTAAAGGACCAGGCAGAAGAGATGAGGGCAACTAGAGGGGTACAATGTTGCACAGATTAAGGGAATGGAAACGTATTTCTTAGATAAAGGAACTCTGAGGAAGTTTTATGAGAGAGGTAGCATTTGAACTGAGTCTTAAAAGAAGATTAAAAAATTAAATAGAGGATATAGAAGGCATTTCAAGTGAAGGAAACAATGATTAAAGTACATAAAAGTAGCCAATATGAGGAAGGAATAATATGTAGTTCAGATCAATTGAAGTATAAAATATAGGGTAAGAAACAATGCAATATAATGAAAAGATATGCTAAAGCCAGACTCTGGAGAACCTGTAAGAAGTTTGGCTTCCATACCATAGTGGTGGGGAGCCATGGAAGATGTGGAGAGTGCTGATATAATCGGACCACTACTCTGGACAGAATCATCTGACTGTAGTATGTAGTTGAGATTGGAAGGGGAGTAAAAAGTGCAGACAAGAAAACTCACTAGAATAATCCTAGCATAGTTAAACAAAAGAAAAAAAATAAAGGCCTGAGTGAAAATGGTAATATGGATTTGTAATGTTAATAGAGAAAGGAGTATGGATTTGAGAGATCATTATAAAGGTAGAATTAGGAGGACTTAATCAAGTGATTGTATTCAAGAGGGCAAGGAAAAAGAAGAAATCTAAGTGTCTAAAAGAGGAAAGATGATGACTTTAATTTGTGATATGTTGAATTTGAGATGAAAAATAAAATCCGGATGAATATGTCTAATGGGTAGCTCAAAATGCAGCCCTGAATTTCAGAAGGGGAAAGGATATGTGCATATACCCAATTTGGCTTGGGAATCACTTTCATTGAACAGATTACTTGAACCACAGGAGTTGGCAAGTTCAAAAAGGAAAAAAATTTAGAGAGAATGGTGCAAAGAAAGCCTTTAGGTATGTCTATGGAAACAGCAGGAAGAGAAAAGTATCCAGTGGAGGAGACAAATGAGTAGACAGAGGATAAAAGAGTCAGGAAAGGGCAACCTTACTTAAGTCTTGAAAAGAGAAAGTTTCAAGAAAGATGGGGTGGTCAGGAATGCTAAATGCAATAAATGAGGACTGGGAAATGATTTGTGGATTTGAAGATCAGAAGGTGAAGTGACCTACTCACAAACAATGAATGGAACAATCAGAATTTGAACCTAGGTCCTCTGATTGAAAACCCATTTTTTTTAAAAACAGTGTACCATGCTGTCTCATGGTGGGGGGGGGGGCAATGGTGTGAGTAAAAGTACAAAGATATTTTGAAAGGAAATGAAGAGTTGAGTAGGGCAATAAAGAGGAAGAAGGAGGAGGAGAGAGGAGAAGAAGGTGGGAGAACAATAACAAGAACTTTAAATCTATAAATGGGGAGATGGAAGAGTTAGGAGACTTAGGTTGGGGTCTTATGAAAAGTGGGAAAGTGTACAACCTCTTTAGAGAGCAAGATTGCAAATTGATTAAGGATATATATATATATATATATATATATATATATATATATATATGTATTAGAAAGTAATGGGTACTAGATTCCTGCAGTATATTCTGAGGTTAAAGTCACATTGCTGCTTAGGACCAATATCATCTGTTCTCAGGGCTTCATTCCTTTCCATACGCTCTGATCTTAGTACCTTCACAATGGTATTTTCTCCCCTCTAACTTCCCATGCTATTTGCTGACTTTCTTGTTCTGCTTTTATATTTCTTCAGATAACAGTCAGAAATAGGTCCTAATGAACTCTCCATTCCCCCTTACTCCAGGGCTGGTTCTCTACCTACTGTGCTACCTAACTAGCCTTATGAGATTTTCTGAAATCATTTAGTCATTGGAGTTTTAAGTTTCTGATCTAAAAATGGAGAAAATGATATTTGGACTATCTACCTCTTAGAGGTACTTTTTTAAAATTGTTTTTTATTTCAAGGATTTTTGTTTCTGAAGGGGTTTTTTTGGTAATCAATCTATACAGGTGTCACATGTGCTTTGGTTGATTGACTCCCAGGCATATTATGCATTTTATAGCTCTTTTTTATTTATTTTTTCTTTTTTTTCCTTTTTTTCTTTATTTTTCTTAAAGATGATATTTGAGTTTTACATTTTTCCCCCAATCTTCTTTCCCTCTCCCCACCCCAGAAAGCACTCTGTCAGTCTTTACTTTGTTTCCGTGTTGTACCTTGTTCCAAATTGGGTGTGATGAGAGAGAAATCAAACCCTTAAAGAGAAAAGAAGTCTAAGAGGTAACAAGATCAGACAATAAGCTATCTGTTTTTTTTCTAAATTAAAGGGAATAGTCCTTGCACTTTGTTCAAACTCTACAGCTCCTTATCTGGATGCAGATGGTACTCTCCTTTGCAGACAGCCCAAAATTGTTCCCGATTGTTGCACTGATGGAATGAGCAAGTCCTTCAAGGTTGAACATCACTCCCATGATGCTGTTAGGGTGTACAGTGTTTTTCTGGTTCTGCTAATCTCATTCAGCATCAGTTCATGGAAATCTCTCCAGGTTTCCCTGAAATCCCATCCCTCCTGGTTTCTAATAGAACAATAGTGTTCCGTGACATACATATACTACAGTTTGCTAAGCCATTCCCCAATTGAAGGACATTTATTGGATTTCCAATTCTTTGCCACCACAAACAGGGATGCTATAAATATTTTTGTACAAGTAATGTTTTTACCCTTTTTCCTCATCTCTTCAGGGTATAGACCCAATAGTGGTATTGCTGGCTCAGAGGGTATGCACATTTTTGTTGCCCTTTGGGCATAGTTCCAAATAGCTCTCCAGAAGGGTTGGATGAGTTCACAGCTCCAAGAAGAATGTAATAGTGTCCCAGATTTCCCACATCCCTTTCAACAATGATCATTATCCTTCCTGGTCATACTGGCCAATCTAAGAGGTGTGAGGTGGTCCATCAGAGAAGCTTTAATTTGCATTTCTCTAATAATTAATGATTTAGAACATTTTTTTCACATGGCTATGGATTACGTTGATCTCCTCATCTGTAAATTGCCTTTGCATATCTTTTGACCATTTGTCAATTGGGGAATGGCTTTTTGTTTTAAAAATATGTCTCAGTTCTCTGTATATTTTAGAAATGAGTCCTTTGTCAGAATCATTAGTTGTAAAGATCGTTTCCCCATTTACTATATTTCTTTTGATCTTGGTTACATTGGTTTTATTTGTGCAAAAGCTTTTTAATTTAATGTAATCAAAATCATCTAATTGGTTTTTGGTGATATTCTCCAACTCTTCCTTAGTCATAAACTGTTCCCCTTTCCATAGATCTGACAGGTAGACTAGTCCTTGATCTTCTAATTTGCTTATAGTATTGTTTTTTATGTCTATGTCCTCTAACCATTTTGATCTTATCTTGGTAAAGGGTGTGAGGTGTTGGTCTAATCTAAGTTACTTCCATACTAACTTTCAATTTTCCCAGCAATTTTTATCAAAGAGGGAGTTTTTATCCCAATGGCCAGACTCTTTGGGTTTATCAGACAGCAGATTACTATAATCATCTCCTCCTTTTACACCTAGTCTATTCCACTGGTCCACCACTCTATTTCTTAGCCAATACCAAACAGTTTTCATGACTGATGTTTTATAATATAATTTTAGATCGGGTAGGTCTAAGCCACCTTCTTTTGCACTTTTTTTCATTAAGCTCCCGGCAATTATTGACTTTTTATTTCTCCATATGAATTTACTTATAATTTTTTTCTAACTCGTTAAAGTAATTTTTTGGAATTTTGATTGGTAGGGCACTAAACAGATAGTTTAGTTTTGGTAGAATTGTCATTTTTATTATATTAGCTCTACCTATCCATGAGCAGCTGATATTTGCCCAGTTATTTAAATCTAATTTAATTTGTGTGAGAAGTGTTTTATAATTGTTTTCAAAAAGATTCTGAGTCTGTCTTGGCAAATAGACTCCCAAATATTTTATATTGTCTGAGGTTACTTTGAATGGGATTTCTCTTTCTAGCTCTTCCTGCTGTTTCTTGATTCATATATATATATATATATATATATATATATATATATATATATATATGAAAGTTGAGGATTTATGAGGGTTTATTTTATAACCGGCAACTTTGCCAAAATTCTAATTCTTTCCAGTAGTTTTTTAGATGATTTCTTGGGATTTTCTAGGTAGAGCATCATGTCATCTGCAAAGAGTGAGAGTTTTGTCTCTTCCTTCCCAATTCTAATTCCTTTAATTTCTTTTTTCTTCTCTAATTGCTGATGCTAACATTTCTACTAAAATACTGAATAGTAGTGGTGATAATGGCCACCCTTGTTTCACCCTTGATCTTATTGGGAATGACTCTAGGCTCTCCTCATTGAGTATAATGCTTGTTGATGGTTTCAGATAGATACTGCTAATTATTTTAAGGAACAGTCCATTTATTCCTACACTCTCTAGTGTTTTAATAGGAATGGATGCTGTATTTTGTCAAAAGCTTTTTCAGCATCTATTGATATGATCATATGATCTCTCATAGGTTTGTTGTTGATATAATTAAGTATACAAATAGTTTTCCTAATATTGAACCAACCCTGCATTCCTGGAATAAATCCTACTTGATCATAATGTATTATCCTAGTGATGACTTGTTGTAATCCTTTTGCTAAGATTTTATTTAGGATTTTTGCATCTATATTCATCAGGGAGATAGGTCTATCATTTTCTTTCTCTGTTTTAACTCTTCCTGGTTTAGGTAACAGTACCATATTGGTTTCATAGAAAGGGTTAGGCAGAGTTCCATCTTTCCCTATTTTTACAAAGAGTTTATATAGGATTGGAACCAATTGTTCCTTAAATGTTTGGTAGAATTCACTTGTGAATCCATCAGGCCTGGAGATTTTTTTTTAGGGAGTTCAGTAATGGCTTGTTGAATTTCTTTTTCTGAGACAGGGTTATTTATGTATTTAATCTCTGCTTCATTTAACCTGGGCAACTTATATTTCTGTAAATATTCATCCATTTCACTTAGATTATCATATTTATTAGCCTAGAGTTGGGCAAAATAATTTTGAATTATTACTTTAATTTCCTCCTCATTGGTGGTGAGTTCACCTTTTTCATTTAGGATACTAGCAAGTTGGTTTTCTTCTTTATTTTTTTAAATCAAATTGACCAGAGCTTTATCAATTTTATTGGTTTTTTCATAATACCAACTTTTGGTTTTATTTATTAATTCAACAGTTTTTTGCTTTTGCTTTAATTGATTTCTCCTTTAATTTTTAGAATTTCTAATTTAGTATTTAATTGGGGATTTTTGATTTGTTTTTTCTCTAATTTTTTTAGTTGCATCTTTAGTTCATTGATTTCCTCTTTCTCCAATTTATTCATATAAGCATTTAGAGCTATAATATATCCCCTGAGAGTTGCTTTGAATGAATCCCATAGGTTTTGGTATGTTGTTTCATTATTATCATTATCTAGGATAAAATGGTTAATTCTTTCTATAATTTGTTTTTTGGTCCATTCATTTTTTAAAATGAGGTTATTCAGTTTCCAATTGGTTCTGGGTCTATATCTCCTTGGCCCAGTATTCCATATGACTTTTGCTGCATTATGATCTGAGAAAGATGTATTCACTATTTCTGCCTTTCTGCAGTTGATCATTAGGTTTTTATGTCCTAGTACATGGTCAATTTTTGTATAAGTTCCATGTACTGCAGAGAAAAAGGTATATTCCTTTCTATCCCCATTCAGTTTCCTCCATAAATCTACCTTATCTAATTTTTCTAACAATCTATTTACCTCCCTAATTTCTTTCATGTTTGTTTTATGGTTCGATTTATCTAGATCTGATAGCAGGAGGTTGAGGTCTCTCACTAGTAGAGTTTTGCTATCTATGTCTTCCTGTAATTCTTTCAGCTTCTCCTCTAAGAATATGGATGCTGTCCCACTGGGTGCATATATATTCAATATTGAAATGACTTTATTGTCTATGGTACCTTTAAGGAGGATATAGTTTCCTTCCTTATCTCTTTTAATGCTATCTATTTTTGCTGCTGCTTTGTCTGAGATAAGGATTGCTACCCCTGCTTTTTTTACTTCAGCTGAAGCAAAATACATTTTGCTTCAACCTTTTACCTTTACTCTATATGTATCTCTCTGCTTCAAATGAGTTTCTCATAAGCAGCATATTGTAGGATTCTGGATTTTAATTCACTCTGCTATTTTCTTATGTTTTAAGGGAGAGTTCATCCCATTCACATTTAAACTTATGATTACTAATTCTTTATTGCCCTCCGTGCTATCTTACCTCTGTTTGTATTTTTCCCCCTTCCCCTCCTTTTATCTATATTCCCCAGTCTTTTGTTTCTGAAAACCACCCCTTTCAGTGTGTTTGCCCTCCTATATCACACCCTCCCCTTTCTTTCCCCTTTCCATCTTTCCCTTTTCTCTTCTCTTCCTTTTATTATTTACCCTTATTTCCCCCACTCCCCTTCCCTTTCTCCATCCCCCTCCCCTTTTCCCCTTTTAATACTTGAAAGGTTAGATGTTTTATAAGTTAACTGAGTATGCGTAGGTTGACTTTAACCCAAGTCAGATGAGAAGAAGATTCAGGTGTTTCTCCTCTGCTCCCTTCTTCCCCTCTATTACCACAGGTTTTTTTTGTACCTCTTAGTGTAATGTGATTTACCCCATTCAATCCCCTCCCTCCTCCCGTCTCTTTCCTGTCCCCCTTTTTAGGGCAGTAGTGTTTTTTTTTTTGATCATTTTATCTAAGTCATAGAAAATTCTGAATGTCTGACCCTTCTAGTTCTGTATACTCTATCGAATAGAGTCTAAATTCCTGAGAGTTATTAGAGTCTTTCTCCCAAGTGGGGTTAAAGCCAGTTACATCCCATTAGATAGTAGTCTC
Source organism: Macrotis lagotis (assembly GCF_037893015.1). Classification (NCBI taxonomy): domain Eukaryota; kingdom Metazoa; phylum Chordata; class Mammalia; order Peramelemorphia; family Peramelidae; genus Macrotis; species Macrotis lagotis. Next base: position 253,145,494 of record NC_133666.1, read on the forward strand.
ATGGATAGGTCATGAATGTCCATCATTTCTGGCAAGGTGTATTCTCTCTGTTAGAGTTACATTTATTGCATTTTTTTCTTTTACCGCCCCCCCCTTTTTTTTTTACCTTTTCAAGTGTCTTGTACCTCCTGTTTGATGTCCAAATTTTCTGTTTAGCTCTGGTCTTTTCATCAGAAATTTTTGGAATTCTTCCATTTTTTTAAATGTCCATCTTTTTCCCCTGGAATAGTAGGCTCAGCTTTACAGGAAAGTAGATTCTTGGCTGTATTCCAAGCTCCCGTGCTCTTTGAAATATCTCGTTCCAGGCCCTTCGATCCCTTAAAGTTGATGCAGCCAGTTCCTGCGTGATCCTTACTGTGGCTCCTTGATATTTAAATTGTGTCTTTCTAGCTGCTTGCAGGATTTTCTCTTTTATCTGATAGTTCTGCAGTTTGGCCACAACATTCCTTGGTATTTTCATTTTTGGATTTTTTTTTCTGGTGGGGATCGATGTACTCTTTCAATAACTACTTTGCCCTCCGATTCCATGATATCAGGGAAGTTTTCCATCACTAGATCCTGTAATATTAAGTCCAGGCTTTTTTTCTCTTCAATGTTTTCAGGAAGTCCTATAGTTTTTAGGTTTCCCCTCCTTGATCTATTCTCGAGGTCAGTGGTTTTGTTGATGAGGTATTTTACATTTGCTTATATTTTTTCTATTTTTTGATTTTGTTTAACTGACTCTTGCTGTCTCGTGGAGTCATTAGTTTCTGTAGACTCCATTCTTTTTTGGGGGGGAGGAGTTTTCTTCATTAACCTTTTGCAACTCCTTTTCCAATTGGTCAATTCTACTTTTGAAAGAGCTTTCCATTTGACCAATTGAGGTTTTGAGAGAATTAATTTCTTTTTGCATTTGTTCATCTGAGGATCTGAGAGAATTGTTCTAATTTTGTAATTGTCCAATTGATGATCTGAGAGATTTATTCTCCTTTTGTGTTTATCCAGTTGTACTTTCTAAGGTTTTTTTTTTCTTGTTGCATGGTATTAATTGTCTCTCCCAAATTTTTAAGCTCCTTCCTTATTTCTTCCAGGAAGTCTTTCTGTGCTGGAGACCAGATTGTATTCTCCTCAGAGGTTCCAGGTCTGTCTGAGTTGGGGTCTTTCCCTTCCAGGAATTATTCTATGGATCTACCTTTCTGCTGACCCTTCTTCATTATGCTAAGACCTTGAGTTGAGGGGGCTGGTTCACCTGGGCTTGGGATCACTAAAGGCTTTACTGAGTGCAGTTTCTCTGGCTAGCCAGTCGGAGGTGCTGGTTGCCCTCTCTGGTGTGTCTGTGACCTGGGTTGAGAGGCCTTCTCCCTTTGCCTGAAGGGAGGAGTTGGAACTATTTAATTCTTTTACCTTCAATCAATGGTGGGCTTTACCCTAGCCTGAGGTCATTCCTCAGTTGGGCTGGTTCTTAGGCTCACACACCTGGCCTGAGGCAGAAGTAGTTCGCAATTGTTTGTTTTAGAGGAGGTGTCAGTGCAATGGAGGTGTGGGATCAGAGTTTCTCAGAGGGAAGGAGCCCAGTGATGGTGTCCACAGCTCTCCTGCACCAGACCTCTCCCTGCATCCCCTTCCCCAAGTTCCAGTGGGACAGCACCAACACCAGCACCTCTGCTTCCCCACGGACCCATGCTCCTTTCGTCCAGCCCCACCACTGATCCCACAGGTCCCACTCTCGTGCCCTCAGACTCCTGGTTCCAATTCAGCTGTTACTCTAGCTGATCCGTGTCTGATACTCACCTGCCAGCATTCTACCAAAGCTTCAGTGGGAGACAAATCCTGAGGTAGATGCTCTTTCTCCTGGCTTTTCTCTCTGGGTTCCGTAAGTTGGATTTCTTCTAAGAGGTTTGTTTCATGTTATAGATGGGGAAGAGATCAGGAGACTCTAGAACTGTGCCTGACTTCTCTCAGCCATCTTGGCCGGAAGTCCTCTTAGGGGTATTTTGAAGAAAGCCCTTAGCTATATATGGAAAGTTTTCTGCACATCAATAAATAAAATAGCAGTAATAATATGTTTAAAACTGTTCTTGATTTGTGTCTTCTGAAAATTAGGTAAGTATTAGTCTATCCTTGTCATTGAGTACAATTCTGAACAGCAAATTGTCAAACGTGCATCCTCAAGGAGCTTCATAGAGACCTCTCTCCAATTTATATCATCACATTCATGACACATTCATTTGGATGCAGACATTCAACCAGTTTTTTAATCCACCTAATTGTCATTCCCAAACTCACTTCTCTCCATTTGTCCACAAAGCTAAATTGAGAGACTTTCTCAAATACTTGCCTAAAATCTGATTAAACAATAGCTATAGTATTTCCCCACCCAGTAATCCTGTACAAGGAATTTTTTTAAAAAAGGAAGGGAGATGAGTCGGAATAACTCAAGTTTTCTGAAAGAAAGCATCTTCTTCTGCATCTATCACTAACTCCCAAGAGTTTTTCATACAGATTTTCTAAAAGTTGTTCTACCCTTTGAGTGCCAGAAAACTTTATTCTTTGAAATCACACCAGAGGATATTTGTGTGAGACCTACAACCCAGAAGGTCACTTTCATGTGAAATCAGAGTCACTGGCCATACTATTTTATCATAATAGAAAAATAAATTCAATATGAATGCCACTCCTCCCCCCAAAAAAGCGATATTCTCTCTGCCAGATCTTCCAGCCACAGGAAGTAAATTTCTCACTGGTTCAACAGAAGAGGGGTTTTTTTTAAGTTATTTTTTTAACTCAGTCAAGAGCCAGTAAAATGGAGACAAAAGGGAAGAGAAATGAGTGGAAGAAAAATTCCAGAAAATGCAGCCAAACTTTACTGCCATACTTCCTTATTGTCACAGCCTCCATTTCTTCACTGCACATTTCTCCCTTAATTTCTTACAGTCTGACTTCCATCCTGATACTTGGATGTAGTTATGTTCTTCTTGGAACAATTTGCTGGCTTTTCCTCAGGTCTTATTCTCTTCAACCTCTGGGTAGTATTTGAGATTATTTATGACTTTCTCCTTCAACTTCCCTCAGTTTCTGGGACACAACCTTTTTCTGCTTTTGCTCCCTTTGGCCTAAAGGCTTCAAGAAGATAGGGACCAGATTTTATCTAGACTTTATATCTAATCCATGGCCCAGTGAGATTTTCTGTATGCAGTAGATACTTAAATGATTTCTTAAATTTAATTTTCCTACTTTTGCATTCATTCTTTCACTTTTTACCTAGGCTGCCTTTCCTCTTCCAGACAACTAACTAAAGGTTGCTAATGCTATACTTGATCTTCTTATATTCTGTCAAGTGAAGAAATGGAAGACAAGTTGGTCTCTGAGCTCCCTACAGCTCTACATAAACGTTCCTATGCTTTACCTTGAATAAGTCATTCAATCTCTCTGGACCTTGGTTTCCTCAGCTGTAAAATAGAAGAGTTGAACTAGATGATCTCAAAGGATTATTTTAGTGATAAATATGTAATTCTTTTATCTGTCTTATCTTTAATGTGATTTAAATTTATGATTTAATCTGTGGTATAGAACACTGATTTATTCCTAAAAAAAGTTTCTCTGCATGAATCACTGTTCTAAATCGCAAATTTAGAGTTGGAAGGGACAGACCTTAGTGGTCATCTATTCTGATCCCCTCTACTGAAAGATTGTTTTCCTGCCAAGAATTCCCTCTTCCCATAGTTTACCATTGGTTGATATACATCCAAGAGTGTCAAAAGTTCTCTAAGTTGACAGAATGGTCTCAGTCATTTGTCTTAGAGGACAGTGACATATGAGTAGGGGTTTACATGGTGGTCAAAAGAAGCAATTCAAGCTTCGCTCTCAAAGCCTCTCTCTAATGAACTTCATGGAAGAAACTGGCACAGGACCACCAAGAATTACTTACTTACACCGTGAACTCTCTGAACAAAGTGGAATAGTGGTACCTCAAAAGAAATGTGAGGTGCACAAATTTAGAGACATTTCCATCCCATATGTTCATACAGACTATTTGTATCTGACTCATGGAAGAGCCTTCCAAGCTCATTTTGGTCTGATCAGTCACAGCTGAATACATTGCATTTTGTCCCCATTATTGTAATATCATTTGGTCCTCTTTAGACATGAAGGACAAACAACAATAGTGGCATGAAATTTGCTTTTGAGCATTAGATCAATATAAAAGGGACCTTAAAAATCATATGCCACAACCCCTTCAATTTATCAATGAGCAAACTGAGACTCAGGTAGGTTATGCAATATGTACATTGTCATTCAAATAGTAGGTGTCAGAGGTAGGGTTTGAACCCAAGTCTAGTACTCTCTTTTCAATGAAGTACTGTATCTCAGAGATACATTGTAGGCTATGTCAAAATGGTTTTATCATCTCCTATTTAGAACATTTTTTGTAAAGCTGACCTTCCCTACCTCCAGGGGAGCAGTAACATTTTGCCCTAACATACAAGAAACTTTAGTAAGGAACATACAAGTACTCAAACTTTGCTTCCCTATGTACCTACCATTGCACTGGTATGAACGAAACATAAACATATACACAATAGGAACTTGTTACTAGGAGCCCTAGACTATGCAGCTGTACCCATTCTACTCCCCAAGCCTTATCTCACTGTAACAACTCAAACCACCTAAAGTTATCAAGATGGTAGCCAGTTTCACCTTGCATGGCAGTAAGAGTCCTTCCTTCTTCTTAATAATACCAACTACTGGTGCTGCTCCTCATAGGAAATCTTCCAAATGTTTGGTGGTATTGTGGCCCTCTCCTGGAGGAATCTCACCTACATCCTCCCATTCTTCCTTATCATTTAGTCCTCCTCATTCTTATGTCACTGAAGACATGACTGAAAAGACACAAAAGTAACAACAACCCACAACAACATGCTTTCATGTTGTTAGGATCATAATCAAGTACCTAGCTTCTTTCAAATAATGCTTGCATATGACTCTACTTTTACTACTGATAGCTGTGACTGATCAGACCAAAATGAGCTTGGAAGGCTCTTCCATGAGTCAGATACAAATAGTCTGTATGAACATGTGGGATGGAAATGTCTCTAAATTTGTGCACCTCACATTTCTTTTGAGGTATCACTATTCCACTTTGATCAGAGAGTTCATGATGTAAGTAATTATGGGTGGTTCTGTGCCAGTTTCTTCCATGAAGTTCATTATTCATTAGAGAGAGGCTTTGAGAGCGAAGCTTGAATTGCTTCTTTTGACCACCATGTAAACTCCTACTCATATGTCACTGTCCTCTAAGACAAATGACTGAGACCATTCTGTCAACTTAAAGAACTTTTGACACTCTTGGATGTATATCAACCAATGGTAAACACTTATCCATCCTCTATCACTATGGAAAAACAGAAATGAATGGTTCACAACCTGCCAATACTATCATGATAGTTCTCCCCCCCAAAAAAAAAGAACTTATCTAAGTTAGATCAGTAGTAACAGTCCTATTCTAAGCTGAGTCAACTACAGTATTTTATAAAGTCAATGAAAGTAAGTTCTGCCCTTCTCTGGACAGAGAGGAGAGACTAACATTCCAAATGCATCTCAGAGCGACGTAGAGGAAGGGGTGCCAGGTCCAGTTTTCATATCAAAAGACCTGGGTTCAAATCATATCTCTGACACAGAGTGCCTGTGAGATTTTCAGATAGTCACTGTAAAAGTCATTTTTACTTCCCTGGGCCCCAGTTGAAATCTTTATATAACTAGGAGTTTGGAGTAAATGACTTCCAGCTCTAAATCCATGCTCAGTGACCACTTTTTCATTACATCACATTTGAGTATTTTTTCAGTGATAACAAAACTAGATAATGTAGTAGATAAAGTTCCAGGCAGTACCAATACCTTGGAGTCAGCTGGGAAAAGAAAAGGCAAACCAGTATCTTGGCCAAGAAAATCCCATATGGGGTTATGAAGAATGCCTGAAAAATAACAAAAAATATGACAAGATCTGTGTTGCTCACAAAAGATACAAAAACAAAAGTGAAGCAATCTCTGCATTCAAGGACCTTTTTTAAGAACATGAAGATATATATATAAAATTAAACATATTATTTATAAAGGAATGATTATAATTGGATTTTAGGAGAACTAGATTACAGGAGAGTGGCACTAGAACCTTCATGTGGTCAGTACTACTTGAGCTGAGACCTGGAAGAGATCAGAAATTCCAATAGGTAGAGATGAATAAGGAGAATAGAGTGGGCATGGGGACCAGATGTTGTAAAGGTACAGAGATAGGATTCATACTATGTGCAGAACATATTGTACATTGACCAATTTAGCTGAAAAGCAGAGTTCAGTAAAATGATTCTTTTCAAAGACTGGAAAACTAAGAAGTAGTCAGTTTATAAAAGTGCTTTAAATTCTAATCAGAGGAATTTATGGTTGAACTTCAAAGCAATAGGGAACCACTGGAGTCTCTGGTTTAGGAAAATCACTCTGGCAACTGTATGGAGAATGACTTGGAGTGGGCAAGGACTGCAGGCAGGTAGACCACTTAGCAGGCCACTTCAAAAATCCAGCTCAGACTTAAAGTAGGGTGTATGAGTGGAGGTGATGGAGGTATGTGAAAAATGTGAAGATAGAAGCAACAAGATTTGACAACTGATTCTATAGGTGAGTAAACGAGAGGAAGGAATCAAGGAAGACACCAAAGGGACAAATCTGAGTGAGTGAGTAGGTGGTATTACTCCTGGAAGGTAATAGGGAAGTTTGGAAGAAGATTGGTTTTGCAGGAAAAGATGAGTTCCATTTTGGACATGCTGAGTTGGAGGTGACTATGATACAATTAGACAACTGGTGATAAACCTGGAGCTAAGGAGAGAGAATAGAATTTAATACACAGATCAGAAGAAATAGAGTTTGAATCTATGGGAGCTGATGAAATCATCAACTGAGAGTAGAGAGAGAAGAGTGGATGTAAGTGCAGAGCCTTATATATACAAAGTGGAGTGCTAGCAAATATTTAATAGTTCTCTTAAAAACAATGTCAATATGATGCATTGTTAAAGTTCAATTCAAATTATGGACATTTTCTTCATCACTTCCTTAAGGCTGGACAATCAACAAAACAATAAATCAAGTCCTATTTGTGCTGTTTGTTGATTTCCAAGATGCAAATGCTTGCATTCAAATATTTCAAAAATCATCATTTCTGTCATATACCTAATGGTAGATGTGTCTAGGAGTGTGCTGAAGCCAGTTCAAACTGAATTTTGAGTTGATTGTTAAATTTTCAATGTGAATATTAGGTCTTCCTAATTGAGAGAGTTACACAGACACAAATCTCTGCCCTCAAGGAGCTGACTTAACTAGTATAGGAAACAATGCGTGTGTGTGTGTGTGTGTGTGTGTGTGTGTGTGTGTGTATATATATATATATATATATATATATATAGAGAGAGAGAGAGAGAGAGAGAGAGAGAGAGAGGGAGAGAGGGAGGGAGAGAGGGAGAGAGAGGTAAATTCTACATCACATATATTTATAATGATCACTATAGCTATCCAATAGCAATATATTGTTATACTTATAACTACAAAGATATACCTATAGAAGAATGTTTGAGGAAGACCGATCCAATATGTACCTATGAAGTTTTGATTCAGTGTAGTTTTGATTTGAACTTGTGTGCTTTATAAAGCCAAGTACCATATAGGTTGCCTGAAGATTTTCCAAGTCAAAGTAGAAGATCTAAATTCCCAAGGAAGGCCTAGAACCAACCTTACAATTAGACTTGGTCTAGTCTATAGATTTAGACTTGAGGGAATCTTAGCAATCACTTCATCCAACTCCCTCTCAGATTACTACTGAGGAAGTTGTGGCCCAAAAAAAGGTTAAGTGACTTGTCCAAGGTCACACAAGAATAAAGGGCAGACCCAGGATTCAAACCCAGGTCCTCTTACACTAGTCCATTGTATCAATTTGTATGAATTGAGAAAGCACTCAATAAATCGTTTTAAATCATTCCAATGTGTTTATTTCTCCATTCATGAGGGGCCATGTCTTTTTTATTTATTCATTATTTTTTATAAAGGACTTTGTAGCCTATCCTGAAGGAGCAGATGTCATTGTCCATTGTTGGGATGTACTGACCATCCCGTGTAGTTATCATAGCCAAAGACATTCTGGGTAAATGTCTTACATTTTCAGGGGAGCACTGTTGACAATGTCCAGCTATGCATTATAAATGACAGCAAACCCTACTCCTAGGTCATTAACTCTTATTTTTAACCAGATCAACAAATTTGTTATTTTATATGCAACACAACCCCCTCCAAGGGAAAAGAGCCAAATATATGTCAAACCTATTCAGTGAATCTAGCCTAGAATGAAATACCAGGTAATGTTTCTCAATTAGACATGTTAATCCTCTTACAAAAGCTAGACAAGTATGGATGCATTCATACCAAACCCCTCAGCTTAGCCTCTGAAAATCTCCTTATGGCATAGAGCTGAGACAACCCAGCTGTGCCACGACCCGGGGATTTCAGGTAATAAAAGAAAATAATCCCTTTATTATCACATAAACATGATCATTTGTATGCACCCTTCATTTCTTCTATGTGAATTTGCTCACATGGTTATCTGGGATGTTTTTTAAAAGTACATCAAGACTTCCTGTATAAGTGGTTTCCTTTATGAAAAAGTTCAGTTTCTATAAACTTTTGCACTTCTAATGAAAGCCTAAGTGTTCTTAGAAATCTACTCCCAGGGTTTCATTATTCAATTAAATTCAACAAACATTTATGCACCGAGCACTCTCATAAAAATCATCCCATCCTGTGAAATGCTTGCTGATTTGTAAATCAAAAGAGGATGGGATTAAACATCACAGTCTACACATCTTTAAAATGTCAGTGAAGCCTACTTGTTCTGCTCAGAATGCAGCTGCTGAGAGCATTTCTCCTACATTCTACAACTTGGAGGCAGTGTAAGCTTTGGATGACTACTGCCCATCTCTTATCTATCAATGAAGACATATTTATTAAGTGCTCACCCATTTGCCAGCTACTGTGGCATGTACTAAGGATATAAGCCTAAGAGAAAAGCTAGAAGAGGGACTTTGGAGTTGTTACATTCCTAGCTTCAGAAGCCATCCACTAGATTTTAGACTCTTAGTGATAGCTAGGTTAAATCAATCAATACATTGAAATGGCTTAGTCAAATTGAGAGGCCTGTATGGCATAGCAACCTGTAGTAATAGAGTTGGAAACCTGAATCTGAGTCCTGCCTCAGACACCTGTAAGCTGTAAAACCCTTAGGCGAGTCACTTCTTTGAAACTAAGTCTATCCATCTGTAAAATGGAGACAGAAAAATAGTACCAACTTTACAAGGCTATAGGAAGGATCAAGAAGACAACTCAGTTGTCTTGATATCACCAAACATAATTTTTATATGTTACAGAAGGAAAGGAACAGCAGAGACCAGCACCATGTATAACCTCTGCTGAGTTCACTAGAGTTGTGGGAATTTGTCTACGGAGATATGGAGAACTAATTTAAAGCAGCTCCTATTGACCATTGCCCAATGACACTCAGAACAGAAGTCTAGTAAGAGATCAGCTCTACACCTATTTTTTTTGACCTATTGCTTTTTTTTTTGTTGGTTTTTTTTGCAAGGTAAATGGGGTTAAGTGGCTTGCCCAAGGCCACACAGTCAGGTAATTATCAAGTGTCTGAGATCGGATTTGAACTCAGGTCCTCCTGACTCCAGGGCCGGTGCTCTATCCACTGCACCACCTAGCCGCCCCTGGCCTATTGCTTTTTAAAAAGATTATAGGTACTTGTCTATGTATCTTATTCATATCCAGGAATAATTCCCCTTAGCCTCTTAAATAAAATGAACCCTCTTTTGTAACAAAGGAAAAACATTTTAGCAAAATCAAAAGACATAAGTTTGGCAGCACATACAGCATTCCACACTCCAAAATTTCCAATGCTTTTAAAAGGAGGAAAATACTGCAACATAACTTCTCCAATGTCAATACTGGTCATTACAATCACACAGAGCCCAACTCAATTTTCTCATTTTTTTTTTGTTAGGATTATTGTAGCATTGTATCTTTGGTTCTCCTGCTTCTTCTTGCTCTTTACTTCATTTATTTGTAAACTGCTTTCATGGTTTTTCTGAATTTCTCCATCCACTAAACTTTCTGCAAGCCTTTCTGGTCCCCCTTAACATCAGAGCCTTCCTTCTGTTGATTACCTTTGGCTTATACCTCTTTGACTTTTGTTTCGACATTACTGTTTGCAGATCAAGGACAGGGAATATCTTCTGCTTTTCTTTGTATTTCCAGTTCTTAGCATTTATATCCCCGAGTACATAAAAGGTACCCAAGAAAGAGCACAATTATATTCCATTATACATATATATGAAAATTTGTTGAATCATTCCCCAATCAATAGAAACCCTCTTTTCTTCCAAGTTTTTTTTTAATTTTGTTTTCTTTCATTGTCACAAAATTGCTATTTCTTCTCTGATATTTCATGAGGGAAAAGAAGTTATGAAGTTTGACTTGAAGAAAGGGAGTGAGAAGAAGAGAGTAGAAGACAGAGTTATCCAGGTATAAATAGAATTTTTGCATAAAATTCTCCTCATTGTTGGAGAAAATGATGACTCCTTATGACAAAACTATATAGGGGAGAGAGTTATAAGGGAATAAAGATTTGTGGAAGAGAGTCATTCCTCTTTCCTCCTGCTTTGAAAGAATACACACATACAATTCCAGACTCTTCAGGGAGAAGTCCAGGAAAAGAAACAAGACTTTGGAGGGCATACATGGAGAAGTTAGCTTTTTAACATGTCTTGATTTCCAGCTTACCTCCCAAGAGACTTCAGGGAATTTCCCTTTGAGTAAGATAGAAGCCTCTCTCTCTCTCTCTCTCTCTCTCTCTCTCTCTCTCTCTCTCTCTCTCTCCTGCACTTTTTTCTTTCTTTGACATTTTTTTATTTTTTCATTTACATATTATGAAAGATTTTTCAACATTCATTCATTTGCCTATTTATAAACTGTACATTTTTCTACCATCCTTCCTTCCCCTCAGAGGCAAAATAATCTGGTAAAAGTTATATATGTACATTTGTGTTTGACATGTTTACATTTTTGTCGGTTTGTGTATGAGGAATTAGGACTAAGGGAAAAGAAAGAAAACCATGAGATAGGAAGGAAAATTCTAAGAGAAGTTTTAAAAAAAATCAACATAGTATCCATTCAGATTCTGGGAGGGGGGAAGCCTTGCTTTTGGTTGAGCAGAAATATTTTTCTCTCGGTGGGAGAAATTATTCACTCTGTGTATTGTCTGTCATATTCTAATCTATATAATTTTTCTTATTTGTTTGTCGTTTCCTTGGATAAATGAGTTTACTAAGCACTATGGTAATCATCAGGTGAGAAAGAATCAAGCCTTTTTATAACCTTGGCGTACCTTTTCCTCTTTAAGGTAACATGAATCTAAGACAAAAATCATTTCATTAGATTAGTAATGTTTATCCTTCATATTCTTTCTTTCTTTTTTTTTTTTAGGTTTTGCAAGGCAATGGGGTTAAGTGGAAAGGCCACACAGCTAGCTAATTACTAAGTGTCTGAGGCTGGATTTGAACTCAGGTACTCCTGACTTCAGGGCCGGTGCTCTATTCACTGCACCACCTAGCCACCCCTATCCTTCATTTTCAAAGAAAACTACATCAGGGAGGTGATGTTATGACAAAAATGTCAATTGGATTTGAATGAGAGGGATGCTGTGCTAAGTCACCAGTCTTACTTTCTCCTCCAAAGACATCTGGGTCCAGTGGCCAGATATGAAACAGGTTGATTGGATATGGTTCTAGATGTGAGGAAATCAGGGTTAAGTGATTTGCCCAAGGTCACATAGCTAGTAAGAGTCAAGTGTCTGAGGTCTGATTCAAACTCCTGTCCTCCTGGACTCCTGTTTCCAATGACAGTGCTCTCTCCACCTGTGCCACTTAGCTACCCTATTAGATGAGTAGTATTTTGGGGAAGAGATATAACTATGATTCGAGTTAGATTCTGCCTCTCTAAAAAGAACAGAGTGCAAAACTTGGTATCCCTTCTCCTGCTCCCCTCCAGGTAAGTATCAAAGTTTCCCTTGGAGAAGGGTGGACAAGATTCTTGTATGTCTATTAAAGCCTTTCCATGAGTCATATAAACATATAAACAAACCTATGTGGAATACTAATTACTCTATTACTCTTTTCCTCTCCCTTATTAATGAATGGTCTACTAAATACTGGGTAAGAAAACAAGATAAAAAAACTTTACCCTCTAAACTAAGAAATAGAAGTCTGAATTTATTATTGATCTACCCATCTCTTGTTTCATGTTCTCAACTTCCTACTCCTTCAGCACATTTCTTGTTGAGGTTTTAAAGGCCACTTGATTCTAAATGCAGGAATGAGGGATTTTGTCTGAGTACCTTGTTGAAAAAAAAGAGTACCTTGTTGACATTTTACACGATGGGAACATTGAGTCACTTTTATCTTTTCCCCCTAGAAAGTTTGAAAAATGGCATTATTTAATCTATCAAGTATTTGTTGCATTGTACTTGTTATAAGCCCTTATATAGGACATCAGAGGATAATTCTTTATTAAAAGTTGTTTAATTCATTGTGATTAGTGGAGATGTTAATCAGCAGGGGATGAAATGAAGGCAAGATCATTTTGGGATTTAGAGATTTATTTTTCACTGACACATTCAAATAGTCCTTGAGAACATAATTTATCCATATTCTGTTTTAAAAGATTTTTTTCAGGGCATATCCTATTCTATTCCATTTCATTATTTGGTACCACTTAACCTTTTAAGAATATTTCCCAGCTATTCAGCTTAGTTTCCATTGGTTTCCATAAATATACTCAGACAAAGAAGGTAGTAAGATCTTCTAGCTACATTGGGTTAATAAATAAAGCAAAATAATACCATTATTGCTAAAATTACAGCCTTGTTGGGCTACAATGATAGTTAAATGATAGTTTTATTAAAAGAGAAATTAACAAATTTCTTCACTGATCTTTTACTTAGATGGATAAGATCCAATAAAAGTTATATAAGATTATATTATTCACATAAGAAAATAAATTCTCATACTTATCTGACATCCATAACTCACTATAAAAATATATATCTGATTAAGAAATCCATTGATTCCACAAGACATTTAATAATTATCTTGTGTATATGGAGCATTGTTAAGCATTGGAAGCAGATGCAAGATTAAGATATACTCTTTCCTCTTAATGATAATAATTTAAGATTTGCAAAGTATTTTAAAATAAAATTATATTTGATCCACAAAGCAACCTTGGAAAGCCAGTCCTATCATTATCCCCATTTTGTATGAAGAAACTGGAGTTCACTGAAATTAGATGACAATCTCAGATCACACAGATAAAATAAGTATCTGAGTTAAGATTTGAATCTAAGTCTTCCTGATCTCATGTTCCTGTCCTCTATCCATTATACTTTGTTGTCTCTCAAATAAATTAAAGTCCAGTAAAAACATCAATTTCTCCTCTTTCCCATATCCCCTTTCTAGGGAATCCTAGAAAAAAGTTAACCCAGGTTCAAGTTCCTTTTGGGTTTCTATCCACTCAAATCCTAGCTAAACACCACCCCCCACTCCCATCCCTGATTCCTTAACTTATGCTAGTTAGTCAGAGGAAGTTTTAAATTTTTGTGCATTTTTTTAGTCATTTAATAAAATAGTATAGAGATTAAAGTCACTATAGAATATTTCTTCAAAACTCTAGGACAGGGGTGGCTAGGTGGCGCAGTGGATAAAGCACCAGCCCTGAAGTCAGGAGTACCTGGGTTCAAATCCGCGCTCAGACACTTAATCATTACCTAGCTGTGTGGCCTTGGACAAGCCACTTAACCCCATTTACCTTGCAAAAAATACCCTAAAAAAAACCAGAAAGAGTTTAAGAGGAGACAGCTAGATGGTGCAGTAGACAGTGCACTGGCCCTGGAGTCAGGGGGACCTGAACTCAAATCCAGCTTTAGACACTTAATAATTAAATAGCTGTGTGATTTAACCCCATTGCCTTGCCAAAAAGAAAAAAGAAAAAGGGGGAGGTGGAACAGATCTGAAAGGACATACATTTAGAGAACATGTTTGAAAAGGGCACACCTATGAAGGTTACATAAGTGTAGGAAGCATGTGTTTCTGGGACAAATACAAAGAGGAGCAACTCATGCCTCTATTACTGTGGACATTGATAACATCTAAAATAAATGTCTATGAAAGTTTAAAAGAGGATGCTGAGGGGAATGGAGGAAGGTTACATGGTGGTACTGATAGCTGAGTTGCACTTTAAAGGATGGATAAGATTTCCACAGTTGTCTCTACCACCCAGGCGTGTCCAACCTTTTAACTCTTCTAAGTCTCATCGTCCAACAAAAGACCATCAAGGCCTGCATCTAGATTTCAATACCCTTTCTTGACTAATATTCTCCACCAAGGAGCACAGCAGCAAATGCTGCAAAGGAACTACATGAATGTGCCCCCACGATTGCCTCTGGCCTGTGGGCTGTAGATTGGACACATATATCAGACTGTGAATTCCTTTAGAGTAGGGCCTGTTTTTTTTTTATGTTTGTATCATCTACACTTAGTAAGGTGCCTAGAACATAAGTGTTTGAAAATACTTATTGACTGATCAATGCAATTTAATATAGAATATTCAAGACTTAGGGAATGAAATGGGCAAAGCTACATAGATAGAGAGGAAGGTTTTCAGGGATTGAAAGAATATAATCCAAAATTAATGATCAGTCAACAAACATTTATTTATTTATCCATTTATTGACATTTTATTTTTCCAAATACATGTTATGAAAATTTTTCAACATTCATCCATATGCGTATGGATGAATTTCCTTTCACCCTCCCTTCCCAATCCTCTCCCCTCAGTGGCAAACAGTTAATATTGTACATAGTCATTTGTGTTAAACATGTTTATAGATTATCCATTTTTAGTATGAGTTAGGACTAAGTGAAAGAAATACATAAGAGATATTTTTTTAAAAAGTGAATGTATGGAATAGCTAGGTATCACAGTGGTTAGAGCACTGGCCCTGGAATGAGGAGGACCTGAGTTAAAATCCAGCCTCAGATACTTAATAATTACTTAGCTATGTGACCTTGGGCAAGTCACTTAACCCCATTGTCTTGTCAAAAAAAAGCCCCCCCCCCCAAAAGTGAACATAGTGTTCATCAGACTTGTTTTTGTTTTGTTGTTTTTCTTCCTCTCAACAAATATTTATTAAGCACCTACTATTTAGTAGACTTTGGGGGACATGAAGAAAGGCAAAATTGACACAACTATTTATAAAGAAGTTGTTCTACACAGGTTAAAGTGGAAATAATTAAAAGAGGAGAAGCCCTCAGATTAAGAGGATTTGAGAAAAGGTTATGGTTGCAGGTTAGATTTTAACTAGGACTTGAAGGAAGCCAGGAGGCACAAAATCAGAAGGAGAACATTCCAGAAATGAAGACCAACAAGTGAAAACATCTGGAGTTGGGAGATGGAATATCTTGTTCCAGCAAGGATGCTGTCATGGATTCTTGATATATGTACTGGGGAGGGAAGAATAGGGGGAATGGGGTGCTGAAAGGTATAAGAAGATGGGAAATGTAGTTGGGGAACAAGTTATGAAAGTTTTTTAATACCAAGAATAAGATTTTATATTTTATCCTGGAAGCATTAAGGAGTCAATGAAATTTGTTGAATATGCGTGTTTCTGAAACAGAGGGGTAACAAAGCCAAATTGCACTTTAGGAAGATCACTTTGACAACTGAGTGAAGGATGGATTATACTATGAAGAAGGGAACTTATGGCAGGCAAGTCAACCAGAGGCTAAAATAATAATACTTCAGGTATAAGGAGATAAGGGTTCATGCCAAGAGGATGGCAATGACAGAGGAGAGAAAGGTAGATAGACAAAAGATGTCAAAAAGATAAAATCTTCAGTCCTTAGTAACAGATTAGAGATTGGGGAGGAGAATTGGTGAGAGAGAGTAGTTGAAGGTGACACCTAGGTTTCCAGTCTGAGTGACTGTGAGGAAGGTGGTATCCTTGACTATAATAGGAAAGTTAGGAAGGAGACAGGTTTGGGGAAGAGGTCATGAGTTCACTTTTGGACATGTTGGGATTAAGAATTTTACTGACCATCCAATTTAAGCTGTGTAACAGGTAATTAGAGATGTAAATTAAGAGCTCAAAAGAAACATTAGGACTAGATATGGAGTTGATTAGAATAGAGATTATTAAATCCATGGGAGTTGATGATTTCAAATGAAATAGTGCAAAGGGAGAAGAAAAGAGGATCTAGAACAGAATCCTATTAGATACTCAATATTAACAGACATGACCGCAATGGAAAATCTAGCAAAGGAGAAATTTAACTGTCAGATAGCTAAGGAAGAAAACCATGACATCAGTGTCAGGAAAAACTTAGGAGAATATCATGTAAAAGAAGGTAATCAACAGTATCAAAGATTACCAAAAAAGGAAGATGAAAATTAAGAAAAGATCATTAGTTGCAACTATCAATAATTTTAAAAGAAGTTTCAGTTGAATGATATCAGAAGCCATACTGTAGCAGGTTAAGAAGACAGTGAAATGAAAGTAAATGGACTTTTTATTGTAGAAGACCTTCTCAAAGAAATTAGCCACAAAAGGGGAGGGAAATGTGCAATGATATATATAAATACAAACCCAAAACAGTTGAAGAGTTTATTTTGTGCTGTCACCTTTTTAGAGAATAACCTTAGTCTTTCTATAGATTATCTAGATTCCTCTGAAAAGTAATGATAAAAAAGCATACTTCCTTTATATCTCTTAAGAATCTAGCAAACTAAACTGTAAGGCAATTTATTTCTGTTCCTCTTAATTTGGGGATTTTGTCAAAGGTCATGCATTTTTCCAGGATGAAGGAAATGAGAGGATAATTTCCCAGTGGTTTTCACCAGAGAATTCACAGCAGGCTTTCACTAAGAACTTTTCTTCTTTGGGAAGATATTTGAGTTAGCCATAATTAATGACACTGTTAACACCACAGAAAGTCAGAGAATTTATTTGAAAAAATACACATAATTTGAAAAGCATTTAGGAAAGCAAATAAAGGTCTGAACTATTTAAAAAGGGAAAGGAGATAAGAGAGAAGGAGAGAAAGAGAGAAGGAGAGAAAGAGAGAAAGAGAGAAAGAGAGAAAGAGAGAAAGAGAGAAAGGAAGGAAGGAAGGAAGGAAGGAAGGAAGGAAGGAAGGAAGGAAGGAAGGAAGGAAGGAAGGAAGGAAGGAAGGAAGGAAGGAAGGAAATCTCTCCTTCCAAAGTAGGATTTGGAATTTTATCACTCTCAGAGTCCAATTCATTCAGTCTTCAAAAATTGTTCCTCTGTCTAAAATTTTTCAAGCTTCTTTCCAGAACAATAACAACAAAAAGATATATTTATTTTTGTATTGAAAATGTTGCTATAGTCAAAATGCAGAACCTAAATGATAGAAACATAAAAGTTCTATAGTTTTTTTTTATAACACAGAACAATCTGATCTATCTGGGTCCAAGATAGCTAGGATTTTGTATCCATGTTAGGATATCAGTATTTAGCATAGATAAAGAAGAGAAGGAAAAATCTTTTGACTATCAGAGTAGAAAAGACATAGAGGGGTGGCTAGGTGGTGCAGTAGACAGAGCACTGGCCCTGGAGTCAGGAGTACCTGAGTTCAAATTCGGCCTCAGACACTTAATAATTACCTAGCTGTGTGGCCTTGGGCAAGCCACTTAACCCCATTGCCTTGCAAAAAAAAAAAAAAAGAAAAAGAAAAGAAAAGAAAAACCTAAAAATGAGAGTAAAAGAAAAGACATATAGAGAAACATAGAGCTAGAAGGATTTTTGAATTCCATTTGAACTGGAAGTATCTTTAGAGAGTACATCATAGAATATTGGACCTGAAAGGAACATTAGAACACAGATTGTTAGAATTGGAAGAGACTTTACAACATAGAATGTCAAAACTGGAAAAGATCTTTTAAAGATAGACCAAAGAATATGGAATATTAAAATTAGAACATAATTAGATAGGAGTAGGATCAAGGTTCTAAAACATTCCTTATAGTTCATTCATGCTAAAATCCTATCCTGATGTCTCCTGGCAATGAGTGACTCTGTATTCTGCAAATTTATACCAGGTCTCTGGGTTCTCATAATCTGGAAAATTTCAAGTATATGCCTGAAAAGAAAAACTCCAAGAATCTCCATCTCCTATTGTTTCTATTCCAGTTCTTCATCCTCAAACTGTTTATATCTTGTTGAAAAGGAAGTATGGAGAAAAATAAATATTTGTATTATATGCATTTATAAAATTTATTAAAACATATGCAAAAAGTAGATAAGTGACTATATATGTTTGTTGTGTGTATAGTATGTATATAGTGTGAGCATGTGTGTGAGTGTGTGTGTGTGATTAGGGTGGGAATGTAAATGAATTGTACATTTGATCTCCTTTATCTGAGCCTTTGCTTAAGCTATCCCCCATGCCTGGAATGCATATCCTCTCTTTAAGAATGCCTAACTTCCTTCAAAGCTCTTTCCTGATCCCTTCCCTTAGCTACCAGTACTTCCCCACATTCCTAATTACTTTGTATTTATGCTGAATATATTTTAGCTTAAATATATATCTTCTTCTTAAAAGCTTCATTTCCCTCAATAAACTATAAAGTCCTATAGGGCAGAAAGTAATTTTTACCTTTGTAGTTCCACCACCTAGCAAAATGCCTAATGCATAGGAGATGGTCAATAAATTCTGGTTGATAGAATGATTATTGATTCAAACCCACTTACCTACATGCAGAGATTTTCATTTCAGTCATAAACACTAGGTAATTATTTTTAAAATTTTTTTGCCATAATAATTTATAAAGACTATCTACAAAGTCATGGCAGGATCACAATCTGTGCTGGTGGGAAGACTGCCCACAAGATGAAAAGCATCCTTGGAGAGTTAAAGTACAAATTACCTTCTGAAGACAGCAGGAGCTTGTGAAACACTAGGAATTTGGACGTTTAACCAAGTTCCAACTTGCAATTATTTTTTTGTTTTCATTTTTTTCTATTCCTGGCATTGCATCATTCTAGGGAACTTCCAGTGTGGAAATTCTCTTTGCTCCCCAATTACCAGGAATTTCTCAGCAACTAAAGAAGTTGCCTGAGGAGGTTAATTGACTTGACTACAGTCACACAGTTGATAATTATAATAAGAGACAGAATTTGATCCCCAAGTCTTCCTGATTCTAAGGTCAGAGTTCTTATTCATATCACCCTGATTATCTAAACATTCTGTGTTTTTTAAGATATTTATATTAGAAATTAGAATATAGCTTCATGGTTTCATTAAAAAATGACACTATTTCATAGATAAAACTTGCCCTTTGTAGCCCTTCCACACTGACACCTCCTCCTTTTCTGCCCTGTTTTCCCTCCTCAGTTACAAGTGTGCATTCTGTTAGACCAGGCAAGATGCTTGAGAAAAAGAAAAATGAAAGAAACAGGGAGAGGACTTTACTCCTCCCATCCCGATTGACTCTGCTGTGGGAAGATACATGATTTTATATCAGGTGAAACAGGAATCTGTCATTTAGCAAACACGGCTCTTTGTCAGTGTTCACCCTAACAATTTAAGCTGACTCAGCCCCACTCCTCAACTTTCCACCACAGGCCCCAACTTTAGCTGAATTCATGATTAGGCATTATCTGTTCTCCTCTGACAAGAATATATTTTAGGGAGAATGGAGCAGCTTTTGCAATTTAATTTTCCCTAAAACACAGAGATAAATCCAACCTTCTCTGGAACACAACAAAATGTCCATCCAGTAATAATTTCATTTCTATTCCTGGGTTACCCCCTTCCCCAAATCTTTTATTTCTTCCCTTTTTGATCTGAACACTCTCCACGAGCAGTCAAGATTAAGGATTCAGTGGAATAAGTTAGCATCATGAAATGTGGAGAAAGGAGGTACACATCAGTATTTAAAAGTCAAAACCAGTCCTTATGAGCAACAGAAAAATTCTACATAGGTGATTCCAAAAGAGTGGCCCACAGCCATCTATTTTGAATTGAAGGCCAATGCAACTGCCCAGCTCACAGACAGCTTTGTTCCAACTGGCCAAGTTCAGCAAAACAGAGAATAAAGGCTGCCACCTGACAAAATGCATTCATTTCCCAGCAGGGAAAATTAACTGTCTGCATAATACTGCACTTGATGTAAATATATTGTAGGTTTAATTCCAAAACCACTTCCTAATTTGTTTTAAATTGGTCTAATAATTATTGTTCCAAGTTACAGCAGGGGAAACAGCTCCTGCCTTTGGAAGGGCTAATTGGGACTGCAGGTGCTATTTATTTATGCTGCTGTAATTTTTCCTATAAAGATCATTATCACTTAATTTTAAATGCTGCTGCTCTTAGAAATATTTCATCACATGGGGGTAATACTTTGATTGATCATGGAAGTTCAGACCCTACTGTTATATGGAAGGACCTGTTGGGTCCACAAGAAACTCCTCTAAACTCTCAACTTATAATACCTGAGTTGTTTCATCTCCTATCAGGACATTCCATTTGGCAAGTCATCAGTAACCAAGTGATGGATTTTAAGAAAATAGTGTTAATAACATTTTAAGAAAATAATCTAATCTTTTTCTTTTCATTCTAAAATTTAAACAAACCCCCAAATACATACAAACACACATTTAAATGTAGTTTCAAATAAATTTTTAAACACTTTTCACTGTAAATCTGAATACTTTAGAAAGAAATTAGTTTGAATTGAGTATTTCCTTTACATTGTAGCTATTTTTAAAAGTGAGCTGAAGTTTTCTGAACTTTGAAGAGGGGAAATGCTTGAAATGTCCACTATGTTTTTAGATACAATTCTTTACAGTTTATAATAACTGACAATTACATGGTGTTTTAAGCTTTGCAGAATGCTTTATATGCATTAGCATTCCTCCTTTGCTCTTCTTTAAGGGTTCTTAACCTAATATCTGTGAATTTTAATTTTTTCCTATTTATTTTCTTTTATGCATTTAAAATATTATTCTGAGAAAGGGTTCATTAGTTTTACTAGACTGTCAAAGAGATCACACACACACACACACACACACACACACATTCAGTTTAAGAAATATTTCAATGGTCTCAGGAAGAGGTGACCCTTCTCAATGAAGCCAATTATGGTACTTGGACCTTTGCTGCCATACTTACTTTTGTCTATTAGGACAAACTTGAAATTTATTTTCTCCTTATCTATTGGTTCCTTTCTTATTGTCTACAAACATGTCCAGTTTCCTTCATTCATCCTTAAAAAGCTCAATAACAACTTCAACCAACCCTACCAACCTCTCAAGTTTTTTTTTTCTGATTTCTCTCATTTTCTAGGAAAAAACCCTACATGATTTTTGCTTTTATTCTTTTCATTTACCGCTACGATCTACCTTCTGACTTCAAATGAAACTGCTTTTTTCCCAGGTTACAAATAGTTTCCAAATTTATAAATCTGGGGCACTTTTTGTCAATCATTATTCTTTTGATAACTTTTGATTGTTATCCACCCTCTTTCCTAATACCACTCTCCTTATTTTCTTGCTACATTTCTGACAACTTCTTTTCATATATCTTGGTCAAATCATTGTTTCCTAAAAATCAGTGTTCACAAATATTTTATCCTGAGCCCTTTTCTCTTCTCTCCTTTCATATTCTCTCAGTAATTTCATCAAGTTCCACTGATGTAAGGAACATCACCAAACTGAAAATATCCAAAATGGAACTCATCTTCTCCATTAACCTTATCAATTTCTCAAACTTTTCCATTTTCTTAAAGGCAACACTATCCTTCCTATGAGTCAGGTTCATAGCTGCAGTCATCCTCAACTTTTTCCTTTTTTCTGCTCCCCAAATCCAGTAACTTGATAAGTTGTACTGCATTATTTTCACAAACATATTTCCTATTGAGTCCTTCTCTTTGCATGCTATTTCAGTCTCTTCTATACTCACCTAGGGTACTACTACTACTACCGGCTTCTAGATTCTTCCCTCCCCAATACATCTTTTTTTTTAAGTTTTTGCAAGGCAAACAGGGTTAAGTGGCTTGCCCAAGGCCACACAGCTAGGTAATTATTAAGTGTCTGAGACAAGATTTGAACCTAGTTACTCCTGACTCTAGGGCCAGTGCTTTATCCACTACACCGCCTAGCCGCCCCTCCCCAATCCATCTTCTTTACAACTGCAAAGAAAAAAAAGACTTCTTAAAACACATTTAACCATAGAAATGAACTATTAAAAATTATGTAATAAAGACTTTCTATTGTCTGTAAGATTAAACGCAAATCTTCAACTTGATATTTTCTTCAGCTTCATGGGAGGCATATAGTCTATTATTCACCTTTTTGCACTCTACATTTCAACCTACTAGTCTATTTGTCACTTCCTCAAAGTTAGCAATGCAAGTCCTAGCTCTCATTTTTGCAAAATTTGTGCCAACTGCCTGGAAGGCACTCCCTCCTAAACACCATCTCTTTGAGTCTCTAGCTTCCTTTAAGTATCATCTTTATGCATAATCAGCAACGGACCAAAACCACCTCTAAGAATATCTATTATAAGTAGAACAGAAAATTATAAAAATGGGACTATCTCAAACTGCTTTGTTGTCATGTACTTACTAAACAACTTACTAAAGTTATCAGTCATTCAACTGTGACAATCTAACTAGCCAACCCAATCCTTGTGACAAAAGGAGCCTAGTTTAACCATATTATATCACTCAATGAACCCTTCCTATAACCTTGTGAGGTATACGTGACAGATTAACCCACATGAGGTTTGAGGAACCTACATGACTCCTACCTAACCTTCCAGTCTGATTTCACATTACTCCCTTATTTATATTCAATTTTTCAAGCAAACTTTCCTTCTTGTCTTTACATAGCTTTGCATTCCCCCCATTTTGTCTTTGAACAAGTGATCTCCCTTTCCCTTAGAATATATTCCTTCCTTACCTCTGCCTCTTATAAATTTCTGACTTAGAAATACTAACAGATTTCAACACTCAATTTACATATCTCTACCTAAAGGAAACCTTTGTTGATTGTCAATCTATCCCTCTCAAATTCTGTAAGATTTATATGATTGGATGTTGCTTCATCTATGAAAATGTAATCACCTTGAAGGCAGGGACTTTTTAATTTTGTCAGTTTTCATTTCATGAACCTCAAACTTCTGGCACAGTTTTTTTGCATATGGACATTTAATATCTACTTCTTGGATTGGCTTGCATCTCATATAAGCCTTGGAATAATCTATGAAGGTGATACTTTGAATCTAAATGTCCAGCTTTCACAGATGAGAAACATGAGATTCAAAGACATTGTGGCTTGCCCTAGGTCACTCAGGTAAGAAGAGCAAAGGCAAACTTTACACCCCAGTACTCTCCAACTCCACATCCTCTACACTGCTCAGAATGTCAAACTGTGACCCATTAAATATGCTAATTTTGTCATACATCAAGAAAAAATAAAAATAAGGAATCTATTTTTTTAAGAAAGATTTTGTTTTGAGTTTTGCAATTTCCCCCCATTCTTGCTTTACCCCCCCCCCGCCACAGGAGGAATTTTGTTAGTCTTTACATTGTTTTCATGGTATACATTGATCTAAGTTGAATGTGATGAGAGAGAAATCATATCCCTAAGGAAGGAAAAAAAGTATAAGAGACAGCAAAATTACATAATAAGATAATTTTTTTTTCTAAATTGAAGGTAATAATCTTTGGTCTTTGTTCAAACTCCACAATTGTTTCTCTGGATACAGATGATATTCTCCATCACAGATACCCCAAATTGTCCCTGATTGTTGCATTGATGGAATGAGCAAATACTTCAAGGTTGATCATCACCCCCATGTTGCTGTTAGGGTGTACAGTGTTATTCTGGTTCTGCTCATCTCACTCAGCATCAGTTCATGCAAATCCTTCGAGGCTTCCCTGAATTCCCATTCCTCCTGGTTTCTAATAGAACAGTAGTGTTCCATGGCATACATACACCACAGTTTGTTAAACCATTCACCAATTGAAGGACATTCACTTAATTTCCAATTCTTTGCCACCACAAACAGGGTTGCTATGAATATTTTTGTACAAGTGATGTTTTTACCCTTTTTCATAATCTCTTCATGGTATAGACCCAGTAGTGGTATTGCTAGATCAAAGGATAGGGGAATTTTTGTTGCCCTTTGGGTGTAGTTCCAAGTTGCTCTCCAGAAAGACTGGATGAGTTCACACCTGCATCAACAATATATTAGTGTTCCAGATGTCCCACATACCTTCCAACATTGATTATTGTCCTTTCTGGTCATATTGGCCAGTCTTAGAGGTGTGAGGTGGTATCTCATAGATGCTTTAATTTGCATTTCTCTAATAAGTAATGACTTAGAGCAATTTTTCATATGACTATGGATCGCTTTGATTTCCTCAGCTGTAAATTGCCTTTGCATATCCTTTGACCATTTGTCAATTGGGGAATAACTTGTTTTTTGAAAATTTGACTCAGTTCTCTGTATATTTTAGAAATGAGTCCTTTGTCAGAAATACTAGTTGTAAAAGTTGTTTCTCAATTTGCTACATTTCTTTTGATCTTAATTACAGTAGTTTTATCTGTGCGAAAGTTTTTAATTTGTTATCAAAATTATCGAGTTTGTTTTTAATGATGTTCTCTATCTCTTCCTTGATCATAAGTTGCTTCCTTTTCCATAGATCTGGCAGGTAAAGTACTCCTTAAACTTCTAGTTTGCTTATAATATTTTTTTTATGTCTAAATCCTGCATCCATTTTGAACTTATCTTAGTATACGGTGTGAGGTGTTGGTCTAATCCAAGTTTCGTCCATATTAATTTACAATTTTCCCAACAGTTTTTTATCAAAGAGAGAGTTTTTATCCTAATAGATGGACTCTTTGGGTTTATCAAACAGTAGATTACTATAATCATTTCCTGCTATTGTACCTGGTCTATTCCACATGTCCACCAATCTGTGTCTTAGCCAATACTAGACAGTTTTGATGATTGATGCTTTATAATATAATTTTAGATCTGGTAAGGCTAAGCCGCCTTCTTTTGCACTTTTTTCATTGAATCCCTGGAAATTTTTTGACATTTTGTTTCTGCATATGAATTTACTTACAATTTTTTCTTACTCATTAAATTAATTTTTTGAAATTTTGACTGGTAGGGCACTGAAAATGTAGTTTAGTTTTGGTAAATTGTCATTTTTATTATATTAGCTCAACCTATCCATGAGCAGTTGATGTTTGCTGATTTATTTAAATCTGATTTTATATGTGTGTGAGAAGTGTTTAGTAATTGTTTTCAAAAGGTTTCTGGCAGAAAGATTCCTAGGCATTTTATATTGTCTGAGGTTATTTTGAATGGGATGTCTCTTTCTAGCTATTTCTGCTGTATCTTGCTAGTCATATATAGAAATGTTAGTATTTATACAGGTTTATTTTATCCTGCAACTCTGCTAAAGTTGCTAATTATTACTGTAGTTTTTTTAGATGATTTTTTGGGGATTTTCTAGGTATACCATCATGTCATCTGCAAAGAGTGAGAGTTTTGTCTCTTCCTTCCCAGTTCTAATTTCTTCAATTTCTTTTTCTTCTGTTATTGCAGAAGGTAAAATTTCTATCACAATATTGAACAGTAGTAGTGATAATGAGCATCCTTGTTTCACCCCGCTCTTACTAGGAATGCCTTTAACCTATCCCTGTTGCATATAATGCTTGTTGATGGTTTCAGATAGATACTGATTATTATTCTAAGGAACAATCCATTTATTCCTACACCTTCTAGTGTTTTTAGTAGGAATGGGTGCTGTATTTTGCCAAAAGCTTTCTCAGCATCTATTTATATAATCATATGATTTCTTACAGGTATATAATTAATTACATCAATAACAAAACTAACATTTTTCCTAATATTGAACCAACCCTGCATTCCTGGGATAAATTCTACTTGATCATAATTTATTATCCTAGTATAACTTGTAATTTCTTTGCCAAGATTTTATTTAAGATTTTTGCATCTATATTCATCGGGGAGATAGATCTATAATTATCTTCCTCTGCTTTCTTCCTGGTTTAGGCATCAACACCATATTGGTGTCATAGAAAGAGTTAGACAGAGTTCCATCTTCACCTATTTTTCTAAAGAGTTTATATAGAATTGGAACAAAAAATGTTTGATATAATTCACTTGGGAATCCATCTAGCCTTGTTGATTTTTTTCTTAGGGAGTTCAATAATGGCTTGTTCAATTTCTTTTTCTGATTGGGTTATTTAGGTTTTTAATTTCCTTTTCATTTAATCTGGGCAACTTATATTTTTGTAAATATTCATCCATTTCACTTAGATTGTCAAATTTACTGGCATATAGTTGGGCAAAATAATTCCAAATTATCACTTTAATTTCCTTCTCATTGGTAGTGAGTTCACCTTTTGTCATTCATGATATTAGCAATTTGGCTTTCTTCTTTCTTTTTTTATCAAATTGACCAGAGGTTTACCAATTTTATTTTTTTTTTCATAAAACCAGCTCTTGGTTTTATTTATTAGTTCAATAGTTTTCTTGCTTTTGATTTTTATTAATTTGTCCTTTAATTTTTAGAATTTCTAATTTGGTATTTAATTGGGGGGGTTTAATTTGTTCTTTCTCTAATTTTTTTAAGTTGCATATTTAGTTCGTTGATTTCCTCTTTCTCTAATTTATTCATGTTAGTATTTAAAGATATACTATATCTCCTGACAGTCACCTTGAGTGAATTCTATAGGTTTTGCTATGTTGTTTCATTATTTTTATTATCTAGGATTAAATAATTAATTCTTTCTATAATTTGTTGCTTATCATTCTTTAAAATGAGGTTATTTCGTTTCCAATTAGTTCTGGGTCTATATTTCCCTGGTCCAATATTGCATATTCTTTTTATTGCATCATGATCTGAGAAAGATATATTCACTATTTTTGCCTTTCTGCAACTGCTCATTAAGTTTTTACGCCCTAATACATGGTCAATTTTTGTATAAGTGCCATGTACTGCAGAAAAAAATATTTTCCTTTCTATCCCCATTCAATTTCCTCCATAAGTCTATCATCTCTAGGTTTTCTAACAATCTATTTACCTCCTTAACTTCCTTTTTGCTTATTTTATGATTAGATTTATCTAAATCCGAGAGTGGGAGGTTGAGGCCTCCCACTAGTAGAGCTTTGCTATCTATGTCTTCCTGTAGTTCTTTCAAATTCTCCTCTAAGAATTTGGATGCTGTACCATTTACACACATATTCAATATTGAAATTACTTTATTGTCTATGGTACCTTTTAGGAGGATATAGTTTCCTTCCTTTTCTCTTTTAACACTATCTATTTTTGCAGCTGCTTTGTCTGAGATAAGAATTGCTACCCATGCTTTTTTTCATTTCAGCTGAAACAAACTATATTTTGCTCTAACCTTTTACCTTTACTCTATATGTATCTCTCTGCTTCAAATGAGTTTCTTGTGAGCAGCATATTGTAGGATTCTGGTTTTTAATCCACTCTGCTATTCACTTATGTTTTAAGGGAGAGTTCATCCCATTCACATTCAAAGTTATAATTACTAACACTTTATTGCCCTCCATGCTATCATCCCTCTGTTTGTATTTTTCCCCTTTTAACCCCCCTTATCTGTATTCCCCAGTATTCTGTTTCTGAATACCACCCCCTTCAGTGTGTTTGCCTTCCTATATTCAACCCCTTCCCCTTTCTTTCCCCTTTCCCTCTTTCCCTTCTTCCTTCCCATCCTTCTATTAGCTCTGCTTTTTCTCCCCCTCCCCCTCACCCCTCCCCTTTTCCTCTTTTAATACCTGAAAGGAAAGATAAGTTTCTTAACTTAACTGAGTGTATGTAAATTAACTTTAAGCCAAATCTGATGAGATGAAGATTCATGTGGTTCTCACCTCCTTCATTCTTCCCCTCTATTACAATAGGTCTTTTGTACCTCTTAATGTAATGAGATCTACCCCACCAGATCTCCTCCATTCTCCCATCTCCTCACTGTCACCCCTTTTAGAGGAGGTATTGTTTTTAAATCATTCTACCTGAGTCACAGAAAAGTTATGAGTGCCCATCACTTCTGGCTAAATATATTCTCTCTAATAGAATTACAGTTATCAAGAATTGTGAGAATCTTCCTCCCAAGTGGTAATATAGCCACAAAGTGGGGTAAAGAAAAAAATAGCAGGTATTTTTTTCTTTTCCCCCCTTTGTTTTTAACCTTCTCATGTGTTTCTTGAGTCTTCTGTTTGATATCCAAATTTTCTATTTAACTCTGGACTTTTTTTTTTAGGTTTTACAAGGCAAATGGTGTTAAGTGGCTTGCCCAAGGCTACACAGCTAGGTAATTATTATGTCTGAGGCTGGATTTGAACCCAGGTGCTCCTGACTCCAAGGTCAGTGCTCTATCCACTGTGCCACCTAGCTGCCCTTAGCTCTGGACTTTTCCTCAGGAAATGTTGGAATTCTCCCACTTCATTAAATGTCCATCTTTTCCCCTGAAAGAGAAGACTCAGCTTTGCCAGATAGTGGATGCTTGGCTGCATTCCAAGTTCTATTGCCCTTTGGAATATTTCATTCCAGGCTTTCTGATCTCTTAATGTTGATGCAGCCAGGTCCTGCATAATCCTTACCGTGGTTCTTTGTCTTTCTGACTGCTTGCAAGATTATTTCTTTTACCTGATAGTTTTAGAATTTGGCCACAACATTCTTTGGTGTTTTAATTTTAGGATCACTTTCCAGAGGGGATCTGTATATTCTTTCAATAACTATTTTGCCATCTGGTTCCATGATATCAGGCAATTTTCCATCACTAAATCCTGTAATATGAAATACAGGCTTTTTTTCACTTTGATGTTTTCAAGAAGGCCTATAATTCTCAGATTGTCCCTTCTTTATCTATTCTTGAGGTCAGTGGTTTTGCTGATGAGATATTTTACATTTTCCTCTATTTTTTCGATCTTTTGGTTTTGTTTAATAGAATCTTGTTGTCTCATGAAATCATTAGTTACCACTGATTCCATTCTTTATATTTTAGAGAATTTTCTTCATTTACCTTTTGCAACTCCCTTTCCAGTTGGTCAGTTCTATTTTGGAAGGAGTTTTCCATTTGCCCAAGTGTAGTTTTGAGAGAAGCATTTTCCTTTTGCATTTGCCCAATTGAGGATTTGAGAGAATTATTCTTTTTGTATTTGTCCAATTACATTTTCTAAGGATTTGTTTTCTTGTTGCAACATGTTAATTTTCTCTTGAGTTTCTTTTCCCAATTTTTCCAATTGGTTTTTAAACTTCTTCCTGCTTTCTTCAAGGAAGTCTTTCTGGGCTGGAGACTAATTCATATTCTCCTCAAAAGTGCTAGATCTCTCTGGGTTAGAATCTGATACTTCTAAGTATTTCTCCATGGGCCCCCCCTTTTCAATGGCCTTTCTTCATCTTTCTAGGATCTTGTATTGGGGGTCTAGCTCTCAGAGGTTTGCTTTTGAAGATCCTAGATGTTTTCTGGCTTAGCAATTCCAAGGGCTGTACAGTAGGGGGTGTTGGATGGTTTCTTTGGAATATTTGAGGCCCTCAGCAGCAGGGTCTGAGTTGATCTTGAACAATGGGCTGGACCCTGAAGGAGACAGTTGAGTGAATTCTGTTGCCCACACCTGAGTCTGATGGTGTGGGATTTGTTCACTGTTTACTCTGGGTCAAGGACTCTACTGAAAGTATGGTGCTCAGGTCCCAGCCCAGCTGGTCATTTTCTAGGTATGCTCTGAAACTCTGTGCTGGAACTCACCCTCCTGTAGCTCCTCTTCCCCCAGACCAAAGATTCCGCAGCTAAAGGTGGCTCTCACACCTGCTACATGCCAAAGTCTCTTCAGCTACGCTGGTCCTCTGGTTTCCCACAGCTGCTGTCCCTGTGCTGGCTTTCTGGTCTCTGCTCCCGATTTACCCAAGGTCCCTTGAGACAGACCTTGTTGGTAGGTGTTCTTCTCCTATCTTCTCTTTCTGGGTTTTGTCTATCAAATTTCTGTTAAGAGGTTTCTTTCATCTTATTTTTGAGGGGAATCAGGACCACTTAACACCGTGCCTGTTTTCTCTCTGCCATCTTGACCAGAAGTCTCCTCTTTTAGGAATCTATTATTAATGCTTAAGATGGCCTTGGTCCTTAGGTCAATCTAAAAGCAGACTTGCACAAACCTTTTAAGAGATAAACTCCACAGGTAAAATGGGAGAAATAGCTATCATGAATATTATAGACTTGGTTGCTGATTTTTAGCATCCTAGATATAACACAGAGAAGGGGTACTGCAAAATGCCTACACCCAGGAATCCCACCCTCTTTTTAAAGAGAATTTGATATTAAAAGAGCTGAGAGAGCATTGTGAATGACCTTGAAAACAAATCTCCTTACAGAATTACAAAATATAAGTAGTGCAAACCCATTATCCACCCCACCCCCAACACACACACACACACACACACACACACACACACACACACACACACACACACCATCCCCTCCCCAGACCACTATGGCCTGGAAGTAGTAATTTTAGTTAATTGGAATCCCAATGGAATCTTACTGAGTGGGGAATTATGCAGTGCAAAGGGAGACATCTC
Organism: Macrotis lagotis; assembly: GCF_037893015.1. NCBI lineage: Eukaryota > Metazoa > Chordata > Mammalia > Peramelemorphia > Peramelidae > Macrotis > Macrotis lagotis. Next base: position 253,176,283 of record NC_133666.1, read on the forward strand.
CTTCAACAACCTGGAATTTAACCCCCTCTAGGATTTGCCAATATTATGTTTACAGTTTCAAAGTTATCCCTGATCAAAATCATAGCCATTTCATAAGATTTTAAACCCAGTAAAAAATCAATACCTAGCTCTTTTCCGGATACAGAATGTACCCACATTTTGGGATCTGTGGTGTGGAGCCAGGGAAACATTTGGTCACATAGAAATGGGGAGTAATAGGGAAAGATTAGGGGAAAAAAATTAAGAATGGGAATTAAGAGATATGGAAAATCTTCCTCTAGTCCTATCAAGTTAAAATTATTCTTGGTGTACACACTCTACAAGTTTCTAAAAATCACAGAAAATTTGGAAGGATGATAGTGTTGCTTCCCAAAAGCAAATCAAAGAGTATTCTCCAACCTACTTCTGTGTTCACAAAGAAAAAAGTCCAGAATTTAAAACCAACTCCTTCTAATTTTGTATAAACAGATTATTCCTCTAGGGAAGCTAAAAGTCTGATAGGCTCAAAGTGTCATAAGTATAACATATGTGTATATATGATAATCATGTTTTCCTCATATGGAGGAAAATAGGAATTGTTTCATACTTGGTACTTCTATTTTAAGTACCTAGAAAAATCCTAACGCAGTAGGTCCTCAAGAAATTCCTGCTTATTGATTGATCAGTATATATATATATATATATATATATATATATATATATATATACACACATATATATGTGTGTATAGGCATATAGATATACACACATGCATTTATACATGTATATACACATATATATGTATATACATATACATGTATGTGTGTGTATATACATATAGACATATATGGAGAGACATGGGGGAGGGGTGTGGAATATGGCTAAATAAGAAGACAATGACTTTGTCCTTCACTTAGTTTTTTGATTACTCAGATTTATTTCTATGGCAAGATTGAAAGGATTTGGTACACTAAAGACACATAGTCCTTGAAATGATCAGATAGACATTCAGGTTGACAATATGTTATTGACAGGAGTCAGAGGAATTCTATCTAACCCTAAGTCAGATAGAGGCTTGAGACAAAGATAGTATTTCTGCTAGCTGCCACAAATATGTTCAAAGACAAATCAAATGCCTAGAGGTTCTAATTATTTGGCAGTGCAGTGTTGCAAAAGAGCTCAGCCCCTGGAGGCAAAGTTTTTGAGCTGACAGATCTTTCAGAGGAAATAACTGAGGTTTTCTTTCTTAGTCCAATGATAGGTATGTGGGAGTCAAGCATTTCTAAGAGAATTGAAGTTTATGATCTGGGGGCTAAAAGAGAGCCACACCTTCTCATTTGGGGAAGCCAGCTGAAGCATAGAAGGGAAATTAAGTGGGGAGGAGAAATACAAAACCCACTGGAGGGTGGTTCTGGGTGCTCTCAATAGGGAGCAAAGGAGATTGGAACTGACATCCAGATGAAGGTCCGAAAAGACAGCAGCACCCAGGAGGGGAAATAGGTCCAATAAGAGTAGTACTATTATCATTAAAGGTGCAAGTTGTCCCTCCACATATGTGCCCCTCCCCTAGTTACACATGTTACCCATGTGTTTGCCCCATAAATGATCTTGATCTCACTCTTGCCACTTATGGTTTGGGTATTTGTGAAACAATGTGCCCAAGATTTATGGTGGTGGGGAAAAGGAATGTTTTATTGCTACTTATCTTACTCTGTTCTTTTATTAAATGCTTTTGCTTTGAACTAATTCTGTTCTCCAGTTGACTAGGAAAAGTAATGATGGGGTCTCATGAACTATGGCTTTGAATGACTATAAAGTCACAAATAATATTGAAATTAGAGTAATTTTGCTAAGATTCCAGATATGAAGTGGTTATTGGGGTTTCTAAATCTCCTCTGAATAGCAGGCTCTTTCTTTATACTCTCTACATATAATGTGACTGATCCTGTTATTAGCAAATATGTATTCAAGAAAGTTATCACCTTTTAAATCTCATTTGATGCAAAAAAATTCATGTTCTGCCAAGCAACAGGACCCTAGACACTTTATTTATGGCAAGATAGCAAGTCTTTAGCAAAGAACATGCTAGGGTCCTTAGCTTGTGACTTGGAGAAAAGTATTTATGATGATGTTGGTCCTTCCTTCTTGAAGACCAGGACATCAAGGGATGTGATACCAAAAGTATATGAATTGCATTTAAGGGAGGGGGTGCTTTGTTAGGTCAACAGCCTCACTTTCTCCTACATGTCTATCTGGGTCCAGTGGTCAGATATGAATCAGAATGACTGAAGATAACCCTGGATGCAAGTCAATCAGGATTAAGTGACTTGCCCAAGGTTACACAGGTAGTAAGTATCTGAGGTTGGATTTGAACTCCCATCCTCCTTACTCCAAGGTCATATCTATCAGAAGAAAGAGAAGGGTACAGTTTACTAGAACTAAAGCCAAGGGATTGGAGTGGAATCTATTGCTTTGATATTATTTTGTTCCCCACTGCCTTTTCTACCTTTACAATGCAGGACAAAGTACCTGTAACTGATCCTCATTAAATAACTTTTTTACAAGCTAGTTTAAGTGAGTATTGAATTGTATATAGTGATTTATGGAACTTAAAGGTTGTTTTTTTTTAAATACTATTACAGTGATATTGGTTAATATAGAATAATGGATAAATCTCCAGTCCTAGACTCCGAAAGATTCTGATGTTCATGAGTTCAAATCTGGCCTCAGATATTTGTTAGTTCTGTAATCCTAAGCAAGTCATGTAACTCTGCCTCAGTTTTCTCATCTGTAAAATGAATTGGAGAGGAAAACCACCCCAGTATCTTTTTCAAGAAAACCCCAAAAGGAGTCATGAAGAGCTGGACATGACTGAAATGACTGAACAACAAAAATGGCTAATTCACTAGTTGAATTAGCAGCACCTTGAGTTAGAGTAGCAAGATGCATCTACCAGGGTGATTTCATGGTTAATTTTTTCATCCCCTGGGAACTAAGCTTTTAGGTTTGGAGATGATGGGAGGAAAAAGTGGATGATAGAAAATTTAACTCTCAAGATGGAGAAAGAAACCAGGTGGGATGGGAATTCAGGGAAGCCTGGAAAGATTTGCATGAACTGATGCTGAGCAAGATGAGAAGAACCAGAAGAAGATTAAACAGCCTAACAGCAACATGGGAATGATGATCAACCTTAATGGATTTGCTCATACCTACAGGGCAGCAAGCAGGCATAATTTTGGGGTCTGTGACAGAGAATACCATCTGTATCCTGAGAAAGAATTGTGGAGTTTCAACAAAGACCAAGGACTATTGCCTTTAATTTAAAAAAAAAAGTTTTATGTAATTCTGCTATATCTCATACTGTATGTTTCTTCATTAAGGATATTATTTCTCTCTCATCATACGCAACTTAGATCAATCCATTCTATGGGAATGATGTAAAGACTAGCAAACTGCCTTCTGTGGGGGGTGAGGAGAGGGAAGAGTGATTGGGGGAAAATTTGTAAAACTCAAAATAAATAAAACCTTTCTAAAATTAAAAAAACTATGAGCACTTCTAAATAAATAATTATTTGGAGGTGGGAGATTAAATTGCATTGAAAATATGAGCAAAGCAGCTTGATGAATATCTCCTTAGATTTGGTGGTCATAGTGGTTGCGACAGGGGAAAAATAAGAGTAGAAACCTGATTCTTCAAAAAGTCCTCAATAAGAAATTTGTTGAAGATCAGCAAAGATGCAAGACTGAGAAAAGCATTTATCAGATGCCACTGGAAAAGAGACAATTAGTTAATATTTTCTAGTTCCATAATTATCAGAAGAAATATGCTACATATTGTGCTTAGAGACATTGTTGCTGCTCTTAGAATTTTCCATTTATGAGACAAATTGAATTTTCAACTGATGAAACAAAAGGAAAAAACCATTTATTTATTTAAAAATGTAGTTCAAGTTCTGGTTAGTTTGAGAAGAACAGGGAGGAGAGATTGTACAAAAGGTCGTGAAAGAGTTCACCTCTTCGGTCTCCCTTTAAGGATAGACAAAATGAGGTCAAATTTTAAATAAAAATAGAAAAAGGACAGAAAAAAAGCATAGTCAAAGAGATTCACAAGACAATAACCTGTTGGCTAAGAATAACAAAATGAGTGTATAGCAGGGAAAAACATTAATTCTGTGGATTAAAAAATTCCAAAGAGAGGTCATCCAAAGGAAAAACAAATTAACTTCAAAAATCCCAAGAAACAAAACTGGAAATAGTAGAAGATACATAGAATTCAATTTAAAAATCATTTTATAGAAAAGAGGTTGGCATAGGTCTTGAAAAATCTGGTCCCTGTAAAGGGAGATCTATCATCAGTAAAAAACTGAACAAGATTAATTGATAACAAGACTCAACAACATGGAGAAAGTGGTTGAACAGATGAATGAAGAAATGAAATCAATTGGAAACAAAGGCCTCAGGCTCGAAGGGAAATCAACAGAACATGGAGCAAGACAAGATCAAAAGACAGCTCAGCTGGAAAAAGTCTTGAACTATAACAATAGCTGACATTAATCTAGCACTTGAACATTTGCAAAGCCCTTTAAGTTTATTATCTTGTGCTGTCAGGTCAGTTCTAGGTATAAAGGTAGAATGACAAAACCTCTATCTCTGACAATTGAACTAGAGGCTCTTCATTATTGGAAGACAAGTCAAATTGCTATGGGGGGCAAAAATGTAGCAAAGGTATTAAGGTCAGTGTTAAATGTAAGAACAAATTAATTATAGAACATATTTCTCCATTCAATATTCCCTCCTCTTCAAGAAAATCCAGGCAATGCCTTTGCTAATACACATCAGTTTCAAGTAATTCCAGAAAAGGTCATTGTATAAAAAGTTGTCAAGTTTGGGATGGAGAAAGTAGTACTAAAGGTCACAAAAAATACTTTCTTTAAAAAGAGGCTTTTTTTAACCCAGGACCACAGATGAAAGAGTTTATGGATAGATTTTAGTGGTCTATGGACATGGATGACAGAATTTTTTTTTCTTTACATTCTTTAGTCTTTAATTGAAAGTAAGTTTCCTTCAATTATGAATGTAAACAATAAATATGATTCTGGGAAGAGTTTCAGGCCAGACTCCCAAAGGAATCCATGATATTAAAAAAAAACTGGATTATTTTATTGTTATTAAATCATTTTTCAGTCCTGTCTGACTCCATGACCCCATTTGGTGTTTTCTTGAAAAAAAAATGTTGGAATGGTTTGCCATTTCCTTCTTTAGGTCATTTCACATATGAGGAAATGAGGTAAACTGGGTTAAGTGACTTAGCCAAGATCACACAGCTACTATGCATTTGAGTCTAAATTTGAACTCAGTCTTTCCTGATTTCCACTTCCTCTTCCTGGGAGCACTACTAATGGTTAAAAACATCAGTGCTAATTCTATATGTCTTCTTTCTATTTTGCTTCCATGATTTATTATTCTTCAAGCATCTTTTGAGGCTTGTTGACCTTTTTTTCACAATAGCTAATAGAAATACTTCCTAAAGATATAACCTGAACTTGAAGCAGCCTTTGCAAGTGCTCATTTTCCTTTTCCCTGACTTTTGTTTAGTAACAGATTTTCCGGAGGTATCTGGAGCTTCTGTCATCCAGAGACCACTGACATTATCTGAGATCAAAATGACTGCCTCACTTATTAAGAGATGAGATTGACTCTCTCTGGGCTGATTTTTAAGTCAATTATTTCTCTCTGACATTTTTAGAAGCCTTAAAGGCCTTTGACTGCTTCTGCATTTCATCATTGGTGTAGACAATTACTTGTAGGGGGCCTTCTGACTTCTTTTAAAATATTAACCCATCCAATTTCTTCTTGGAACTTAGGTTATTCAGTTTTTGGTAAGACTTTATCTTTTCCTATAAGTAGTCAATGGAGAAGGAAAAACAAATCACTGAGAACTTTTAAGCATATATCGTAGATACGCTCTAAGAAGTGACTGGTAATGTCATTTAAATGCCAGCTTCACAAATTGCTAATGACTTTGAAAGATGTATAACATCTTTCCAAAAAGAAGTCAATTATACAGGTGCAAGAAAGAGTAGTAGAATCTTAAAATACCCTTTTGTCAGTGAAGACCAAATCTATAGAATCTCTTGTAGCTTCCTTCTGCACAGAGAAATTGGACTCATTAGGCCAAGAAATCAAGTAGGGTATTATCAGTAATATACTCTATAAGGTAGAGGTCTCTTTTTAAAGTGAAAATAGTAGACTGCCATTTTCTTGGAGAGATTCTCATCATATTTAACTATAAAATCATATTCCTTTGATTCATTGAGGAAAATCTTTCTCATTCAGGTCATATCTACAATTTGCATTTTGGAGTAACTATGAGACTACTTGATGATGTGTGGATAAAAATATCTGTAATGTGAGCACTAGGAACAGCTAAGTGATGCAGTGGCTCACACAGGGCCAGGAGTTAGGAAATTATGAATTCAAATGTAACCTCAGACACTTGGGGAAGTCACTTAACCTTATTTACCTCTGTTCTCATCTGTATGAGCTGGAGAATGAAATGACAAACCACTCCAGTAACTGTTAAAAAAACTTCAAATGGCATCATAAAGAGTTGAAACAACTGAACAACCAAAAAGTGAGCAGCAAATGGTGGAAATGTCATTCTCTCTTATTTTGTTTGATGGGATGGGGAAGGGGTGCATTGTATGAATCATAAACTAGAGAAAGCTAAATGATGCACTGGATGGGTCATTTTAAGAAGACCTGAGTTTCTTTTTATTTTAACATTCCTCCTTATCACTTAGCACTCAACTACTTTAAAAAAAGGATCTGGGGCAACTAAGTGGTACAGTGGATAGAGCACCAGTCTTGGAGTCAGAAGGACCTGAATTCAAAGCCAAGGTCAAACACTTAATGATTGCCTGGCTGTGTGACCTTGAGCAAGTCACTTAACCCCATTGCCTTAAATAAATAACTTTTTTAAAAAATAGTATCTACTATTTTAATAGCATCTAACCCTCTACTTCCATAGATTCTAAAAATATCTACCCTATTTAGCTGAAAAAACATCAGAAAAGGAAATCAGTTCAGAATGACTTGCTTAAGATAAGCAATATGTAATCATATAAAGTAGACTTGTTGAGATGAACAGTCCCCAGAGAAGACATATAACTCTAAACCACATAAAGTAATTAAATTGATCCCAGTTTACTTCCAAGGCATTCAAGCATATTTTATATGTTCCCAGAACTATTTTTGTTCTTATTCAGAATTTGGAATACATCCATATAGAAACTGGTAAATAAACCTAAATTACCATTGTAGAAGAACACATAGCACAAACACTTGATTACATGATTTTTTTATATCTCAAAGATTTTATGTTTTCTCAATTACATGCAAAGAGAATTTTTAACATTTTTTTTGAAAAGGCAGACAATTTGATATGTTACTCATGTGTAGCCATCCAAAACATTTTCACATTAGTAATATTGTGAAAGAAAACACAGGCCAAAAAAACAAAGAAAAAGAAAGAAAATTAAGAAGTATGCTTCAATCTGCACTCAGACTCTTTTATCTCTTTCTCTAAAGAACATTAGCATTTTTCATCATAAGTCTCTCAGAATTGTTCTAGATTATTCCATTGCTGAGAATAGCTACTTAATCACAGCTGATCATTGTACAGTGTTGGTGTTTTTGTGTACACTATTCTGCTGGTTCTAATCATTTCACTTTGCATCATTTCATGTAAGCTTAAAGCATTAAAATTATAGTGACTAAAAAACAGAAATAAAGTGAAGCCAATGTCTTCAAAGGCCAACGTGGAAATATATCTATACTACTTACATAGGAAGATGAGTATGTATGTATGTATTTAAAATAGGTGATTAGCAATTTTCATACACATAATAAAAATGAGACAAAGGACCTTAGCAATTTCACCTATCTTGAAGGTTCTTGCCCCAAGATTCCTTTGCTTGCCATTCAGGGAAGGTCTTGGTACCAAAGTAGGACTCACTAACTCAGTCTCCCACAGATTTCTTGTGAAGAATCTTTCCATTAGCTACTGTGGCATTGAAAGTCCAGAGACTGTGGACAGTCTGTGAAATGGGTTTTGGGAAGACAGGCAGACAAAAGGAATTGAACAGAAACTGCAAAAATTTTTCTAGCCCAAAGTAGGATAGTATTCTGAGACCAAGGATCTCAAACCAGTATCAGACAAAGAAAGCCAAATAACATTTAATTGTAACCACAGGTTACTATACGGTTTTTACTGTCTGCCTCATTGGGTATAATGGCTTATCATTTTGGTTATAACACTAAAAAATCCAAAGGACTTGTCAGAGGAGGGCTTTTTAACTTCATCATCTCAATAAATGGGAAAAGAAAGTAGAAGAATATAGCCTTGAGGCACAGGAAATGGCATGATATCACAGCTTGGCATGCACAAGAGAAGCAGCGACATTATTAAGGAAATCAGATGCAATGCCCATTTGAGTTGACAGGAAACCCACTAGAGACACTCTGATGTCCAATGGCAAATGTGACTCTGACACCCAGCAAAGAGTCACATGAGGATATCGTTTGCATGTTGGTCTTATATGACCCTGTATATATGTCCTCTATATGAGACTCCTGGCCAAATGTTTTCCTAATATATGTGCCTTCTATTTATTTGGACTAGATATACAGGCTGCTGGCTAGTGCCCCTCACAAATGTTTCCTTGATACATGGTCTCTGCCTGGGTACCCTCTATGTAGTTTCATGTGATCTTTCATATTCTCTTGGAATTCCCTCCACTGACCAGTGGTGTAGCCATCTATGGGCAAATACATTCCACATTTGTATAAAGTGATATTTTCTTATTTCTTGATTTATCATTCTGTTTTATAAAATGACTTTTGTTTTGAACCATTTGTACCACTGTCTTTTTGGTAAAATTAATGTATTGAAAAGTTATTGTCATTTTAAGTAGCTACTGACCCAAAGACCTCCTCAGTTTTGATTTTATTTTTGGAGGGTCAAGTAAAAGGGGGTTCCAAGTTCCTCACCTAAAATTAGGAAAAAATTCTTCTTTTGCCCTTTTTCTATTAGGTCATAAAGTATCCACAAAATCTTATAACAAGAAAAGATCTTAGATATTATCTAGTCTAATCATGTTTTACAAGTAATTAGTCAATTGATACCTTGGAAATCATAAAAAGTTTGTAGGGATGATCTGCATTTTCTTTTGAGTAGGGAAGGATAGAGATTGAATATGAATTGGCAATATGAAGGCACCACCAAGCACAAGAAAAAGGGGCATAGTCATTTAAGATTATAAAGAGAGGGAATGAAGGATTAAGAACTAAAGAAAATGGAAAGCTGTGATGATGGAAAAGAGAGCACTTCACAATTTTGCTTAGGGCTGGCCTTGTTTGGTGTCAAATATAGTCACACCCAGGACTATAAAGGAATTTTATAATAACAGAGCACCAGACATAGTTACGGGGCACATAAACCATATTTACCTCAGGGAGGTCTTCAAAATAAAAACTGAGTATCCCTAAGTGGGGCAATGATACCAAATGCTCCTGTTTGATTATGGTTCTGCTATTCTGTTTTGCACATTATTCTCTAAAGAGATTGTTCACAAATTCATTCTCTTGAAATAATGGAGTTAACGGAAATACAAACATCAAGAAAGTCATTCTGGGAAAAAGTCTCTGGAATAATGTCCTTTTTGTTCCTTCTTATTAAGTATTAAAGTTTAATAAAATAATGAGATCAAATGCTGTAATGACTAATCAATCATTTGTAAGATGAGAAACCATGGATATATAAATAACTACTAAAACTAGAGATGGAAAATAACTTTTAAAATGAATTTGAGGAAATGCAAGTTTAATTAGAGAAAGATGCAAAAGTGGTAAGAATAGGGCTAGTTGGAGACAGATGTTGAATTCTGAATATTCAATTCTTCCCTTTTCTTTAATCTCTTGCTGTTCATAGTTCAGCTAATTCTTCACAGTATTTATTACCAGTAGAGATATTTATTAAACCTAATTCAAAGAACACTGATTGATAGGCAGTACCTTTATTCAAAAACCTCTTGGGTTGCTATTACTAAGTAGAGTAGTGAGAAAGTGGTGTGTTTTTGGAGGGGGGGAAGGCAAAGGGGAAGCATCATCATTTTTATGGGATATTTCCTAAAGTCTTTCAAGCTACTAGGGTTTAAAATTATAGTAAATCTTTTGAGAAACCTGCCTCCTAAATACACAAAAGATTATTCATAAAAGTTAATTTTTTGTTACTTTGAAGAATTCTTTGCAAAGACTTCTTTGTAACTTCCACAATACCAGGTACAAAAGTAGTAATTCAATCAATTTAATAGTGAAAGAATAAATATATGAATGAATGAATGTTTTCATTAGGTCCAAGAAAATATCTTCACAAATCAATTAGCAAGCATTTATTAAACATCTACTATATGTCAAACACTGTGCTAGGCACTAGAAATACAAATGTTAAAAAATGAAAAAAATCCTTACTCTCATGGAATTTAGACATTTTTTTCATCTATCCCTCCTTCCAAAACAAACATAATTTCTGAATATGGTGACTTCTACACAGTCTTATTAATTTGGAAACTGTGACCATTAAATTTGAATGGACAACACTGAAAACAAACAACCACACTTCAGATGCTTAACTCTAATTCTCCTCCCCTATATTTTCATCAGTAGAAGGCTACAATGAGAGTTTTCATTGTCTGTCCCTTCCCTTTCTTCAAATTATATTATATTTCTTTCCAAGTTCATGTCTAGTATCCCCCCCCCAGTAAAATATTATCTCCTTAAAAAGAGGGATTTGGGGGATTGGGGTATCTTGGCATTCCCATGGTGCTTTACACATAGGAGGCATCTACTTAGTTCCTGTTTTATTGATTTAAATTAAGAAAAATTCTATAACTTTCATAATAGGCAGACCATTACTCCAAATTATACTATTGTCCTCCAGCTTATGAAAATCCTGATTCTATAAAAGAAAATATAAATGAAATCCCTTTCTCCTTACACCAAACTTCTAATCTTCACTGACCCATCCAAACAAATCTTTCTCCCCTGGGATAAATACTTATTTGAGGTTTAAATAATAATAATGATAATACAGTTGCTTTCAGAGACTCTACTAGCACATTTAGAACTAAATCCCACAGTAACATTCAAATTCTACAGCTGAACAAGATCTACTCCCTGCAGTTCCTTGAAGAATCAACATAATTAGTCCAATGAGACTAAATGGGGAAATCTTTTTTTTCTTTTCCCCAAACATGCCTGGGACTGTCTGATTATGATTTTACACTAATGGAGAAAACAGAAATATAGTGCACATTGTCCATTAGTTAGTCTCCAAGAAGAGAGAGAATGCCAAGATCCAAAATTATTTATACTTTGAAATTGGCTTAGTACTGATTTATTATACTACCAGGCTTAATTATAAACCCAGCAAGCCAAAACATCCTCTGAGTCCAAGGACAAATTCTTCATAATATCCAATGAAATAAATAACTGGAAAAGAATGATACATTTATACATAAATACATATATATTATAATATGTATGTATATGTATGCACGCATACATATAGAAATAGATATAACATATATGTATATAGCTAGCTATTACTATATATAATAGGTACATATATAGATACATTTACATGTCATTCTAAGTTCAAAGATATTCATGGATTATATTGTGTAAAATTGTGTATTTATATTATCTATGGATATGACATAGTTGAAGGAAAGAACTTAAAATGACATACACATACACATACATATGCAAGAAGGAAAGCACTTGGAATAACACATATTATAGCTATATAAGTGGTTATATCTATATGCATATGTATATATGTGTGTGTTTGTGTCTTATCATAATGCAAAGTAATTATACTTGAGAATGACATTTTCAGAGAAGAGTTGTGTTCTCTAAGGTATGGCTTTAGGGATGGAGAGAGACCTACCTGTCCTATCACAAATTCCTCCAAAGATCTGATCTAGTAAAGTTTTAGATTGTTGGGGGGGGGGGTAAAATGCTATATTTTTATTAGACTGTGAGATTTCATGCCTTAAAAACTTGGTATCTGGTATACCTGGTGGAGTTGAACCTGGTAGTGGTACCACTATAGTGCCTAGGATATCTGAGAGCAATACCTAATGATTGGTAGTTCCACATTAGTAAGAGTATGGGGCTTGGATTCAAGATGTCTGAGTTCAAATCTTACCTCTGGTACTTAGAAGCTATATGATCACATATCCATTTGACAGGACTTTTGTGGGATCACATCCCGAAGGTCTTAGTACTGTTTCAAGTTATTAAAAATTGCACTAAGACCCATGGGATTTTGTGGATACTGTATATCAATGTCAGTTATTATTCCCCATTTAATTTTGTCTAAGGTTGAGCCTCCCTTAAAGAACTACCATGGCTATACCTAGAAAAGTATTTTTTTTCTAGAGCCCAGGGTTCCTTTCACAATTATTCACGTCTCTATGAGTTGCAGGAGGTCAAAGTTCCTACTGCAATTGGGGACATAATGACCCCAAGAAATATTGTTTAAGCCAATCTAAGGAAGGCACCAGATTTTTAACTTCTCTATCATGAAAACTTAGACATTCTACTGCTCAAAAGAGTTCATATATCAATGCGACATAAAGGAAAATGTACTTTTTTTCCTAGCCAAGTATATATTTCACATTCTTAGCCAAACACTCAGAAAAAGACTATTCAGTGTGTTCCTTGCTTTCTCTCCCTGAGGAGCAAAAGACAGAAAGGTTAATAAAACAGGCTGCTGTCCTCAGAGTACATCTTGCCATTCCTGCTGTGAATAGAAGCCTCTGTGGGTCAGCCTCTGGTGTTTGAGCTCTGACTAAATAAAAGCTTCCTTAAAACACCCATTGACAAGCCAATTCTTTTCATGTTAAATGAGTTTCTGATATGACTTTTTAAAAAATGTATTTTGCTTGTAAATACAACACTTCAAAGCTCTCTTTTTTCTTCTCACAGCTCATGCAATGTAAAGCAGAGAATTGGACTAATCAGCCAGAAAAATCAGAACAATGTGTTTGCCTCAGTTAGCTAAATAGTCCAGTTATCAGCTAACCAGGTCAGTTGATCATCTCCTTTGAGTGAAATTGGGAATACATGTTGAATGTTATTTCTGTCCTTCTTTATCTTATTGGATCTTCTCATTAAACAGCCAAAGATATCATAAGTAATTCATTCATCTGTACACATCCAACCAACTGCTTTTGCCCTCTAATCCACTTTAATGAGCATCTCCTTTAGAGACTGAAGACAGACCATCTGACAGACACTACTAGCCAAGTGTTTATTGAAGATGGAGTGTAATTGGATGGGAAGGGAAGACATGAGGAGGAAAATCAAAATATGCTGAACAAAGCTGACCCTAGTCAGCAATTTCCTAGTTAATCAGTAGATAATCCTCCTACTGCTATATAGAACATGAGGCTAAGTAAAACCTCATTATGTTTAAGCTTTTGCTGAGTTTCTAACAAAGGACTTCTGAACACAGTCTTAACCTGAAAGGGTGATTAACCTCCTTACCATAGTGCTCTGCAGGCAGGTCACAAAACATTATGTTCTGATGGGTCCTACAAGTAGGAAAGGCTTTGAGTGTGGGCCAAGTGACAGATCCTAGTTCTATTGTCCAAGGACCAGACTTCCTGGCCCTCCTTCCTCTTAATGTCTTCTCTCTGGGATTATCTCCAATTGCATATATCTTGTTTATGTGTTGTCTTCTCCATTAGACTGAGCTCCCTTAAAGCTGGGATTGCCTTTTGTCGTTCTTTATATTCCCAATGCTTATCACAGCATCTGCAGGTATTTGATAAATGATGACCTGGATTTGACCAACCTAGGTAAACTAGAAGAGGGTCACCACCAAGATAGCTTTAAGCTGATCACTTTTTTGGATGCTGAAATTCATGAAGATCATCTACTAAGATGAAGTTACTTAAGACCTGAGTTGGTGAGAGACTTGGTCAAATTGACAAAATCTTGGATGCTTTGAAGCACTAAAGTAGTAACACTGTCACTTGCTTTCTCAAGAATCTTCAATGGCTCCCTATTGCCCTTAATATAAAGTGAAAATTCCTTAGGCTAGCTTATAAAGTTCTCCATAATCTGACTCAACCTAGCTTTTTAGTCTTATTTCATTCTACTTCTCTTCACTCACTTCATTTTCCAGCTGAATTGGATTACCCATTCCTCAATCTTTTTTGCTTTCTCCTACTTCCATGCATTAGTGCAGACTGTTCCTTGTTGCTAGACCTATCTCCCTTCACACCTCTACCTACTAAAATCTTATTTTTTTCCTTCAAGTATCACATAATGCTCATTATTGTTAAGTTGTGTCCAACTCTTTGCAAACCCATTTGGAGTTTACTTGGTAAAGATATTGAAGTGGTTCACTATTTCCTTCTTCATCTCATTTTATAGATGAGGAAACTGAGTCAAACAGGTTTAAGTAACTTACTCAGGGTCACACAATTAGTGTCTGAGGCCAGATTTGAACTAAGAAAGATTAGCCTGGGTACTCTATCTACTGTAACAGTTGCCCTACCATATAATACAAGAAATTTTCTTTGATTTCCCCCTCAGCTGAACATTATTCTGGCCCCTATGGGGGGGTGGGGGAGAAAATAACCGCTCCTTTACCTTTATCACATTTGAGCTTTATCGTACACATACAAGTAATAATTCCACAATTTGGAGGTTCTTAGACAGGAGGCACTACAGATAGTTTAGTTAGTTAGATGGATGGATAGATAAGTGACAAAGATATAGAAATAGAGAAGGCAGATAGATAGAAAAGGATAGATGCTAAATTGATTGGGAGTGAAATAGGTGGGTAATGGGTAGAGAAAGAAACAGAGAGATGACAGAAAGATTGAAAAAGTAGGGGCAGCTAGGTGGCATAGTGGATAAAGCACCGGCCCTGGAGTCAGGAGTACCTGGGTTCAAATCTGCTCTCAGACACTTAATAATTACCTAGCTGTGTGGCCTTGGGCAAGCCACTTAACCCCATTTGCCTGGCAAAAAAAAATCTAAAAAAAAGACTGAAAAAGTAGATGAGAAATTGGTAGACACAGAAAGAGAGAGAGAGGAAATCAATTAAGCCTTTATTAATTGCCAGGCAGTGTGCCAAATGTTGCAGATATAAAATAGTTACTGCCCTCAAGGGACTTATATTCTTTTTTTCATTAAATAGTTTATTTATTTATTTATTTCTCCAACTATATGCAATGGTAGTTTTCAACAATCATTTTTTGCAAGATTTTGAGTTTTACAATTTTCTTTTTCCTTGCCTCCCCCCTGACAGAAAACAATCCAATATAAGCTAAATATGTATAAGCATACTAAACATAGATCCATATAATCATGTTGTGAAAGAAAAATTAAATCCACAAAGCATTATAGAGAAAAAAAAAATAACAGAACTTTTAAAAATTGAAGGTAGTAAACTCTGGCCTGTATTTAAACTCCACAGTTCCTGCTGTGGATATGGGTGATGTTTTCCAGCACAAGTCTTTTAGAATTGTCTTTGATTATTATACTGCTGAAATGTGCACATCCATCATAGATGATCATCATCCAATGTTGCTGTTAGAGTGTAGAATATTCTTCTGGTTCTGCTAGGCTACTGTGAAGACCCATCTCTCATTTCTTGTAGAACAATAGTGCAAAGAACTTACGTTCTAATGGTAAAATATCAAATATAAAAGGGACCTGAAAAGAGGGAAGGGACAGAGAAGGGAGAAAAGGAAAGAAGGGAGCAGCAAGTCTAACAATGTAAAGGTGTAAATAGATGAGAAAGTGAGCCAGGAGTAAAGTGAGCAGAGTGCCTGGGGTTTCTTATATGGGCAATTCAGTTAGGGAATAACCACATAGGAAATAGGTCTGTATGAATTTTCATCATTGTAGTTCCAACATCTATTGGGAAGTCTTGCACATGGGAGATAATCTATATCTATAAATAATCAGACATTCATTGATAAATAGTCAAACATTTATATATGAGAATCTTTCTGTTAGGCAATGGAGATATCAATAAGTATAAAAGATAATTTCTATGGTTTAAGAGCTTAGAGTTTTAATTGAGAAAATAGGGAACGTGCATGATGACCTAAATATAATGAGGCATCAAAAATGGCAGAGATATTTTACAAATTACAACACATTATTGTTTCACATACATATACACATAGACACACACACACACCACACTCACAGAGCTTAATATAGAACATATCTAGCTAGCAAAAATTCTTTGTTCATAGTTTTCCTCAGACATTAGTTGTGTGACCCTGAACAAGATACCTAAGGACCCAGCAATCTCTCTAAAGATTTTTAAAAATAACAATCGAATCACTGGTCTTCATTGACAGAAGGATCCTATACCAAAAATTCACTCCAGTGATGAACTCATATTTCTATATCCCACCCTTTTCAAGTACCACCAAATCTACATTTCTGTTGTGCACATTTCCTGTAAATGTGTATTGGTAACCTATTTACCCTAACTCTGGTTAAAAAATGAGAATTACTTTATAGGGGTCTATTAATCCCTGGGCATTTTCTTCTATTAATCTGGCTATCCAGGCTATTATTTTGATGCATTATGGGCCTTATTGAACAATTACCAGGCCCCCATTAACTGAGTATGTGTTTGGGCTCTTTAAATCTGCTTAGCACTGGAGCCTAAGAGGTTAATCTGGAATTAGCTGCCAACATTAAAAGCTGTTCATCTGTTTTTGTCCTTTTCTTTCATTTTACCTGCAAGATCCACAGACCTCCACATAACTCCATTCTGATACACTGAGTGTCAAAAGAACCATAAGCTGGTGACAGAGGGGATTTTATGGGGCTTGATCAATCTCCAATCCTGAACACCACAAATGGTTTCAGCCAAGCAACTCAACACTGCCCCAGAACTCAGACAGAAAAATATTCTAACATCAGAGTACAGATGGATTCTTTACCTTTTCTTTTTTCTTTCTACCTTCTCTTCTCCTTTTAATTTGTTTCCTTCTTTCCCTTCCCTTTTTTCTTTTTTTCTTTTCTTCCTTCCTTCTTCCCTTCCTTTCCCTTCTTTTTCTTTCTTCCTTCCTTCATCCTTTCTTTTCAGTCTTCCTGCTTTATTTGTTTGCTACCTTTTTTCTCTTTTCCTCTTTCTTTATCTTCATTCCCTTCTTCCTTTTCCCTTTCCTTTCCTTTCCTTTTCTTTCTCTTTTCTCTTCTTCCTTCTTTCCTTTTTCCCATTTCATTTTTGCTCCTTCTTCCTTCTTCCCTCCTCCTTTTCCTTCCTTCTCTTTTTTGTTTGCTCATTCATCTTTTCCTCTCTTCTTTCATTTTTCCCCTCTTTATTAAAATATAAGGTGTGTTGTTCAGGGTAAGCATAATCCAAACCACTCAGGTCTAGGAGTCAAAGTGCCTACTTTATAATTGTCTAGTCACCACACAAACATCTGAGCAGCAGAGGCTGAGGAAGCAGAAGGCGTTTGACTCTAAGTCAGGGATAGGGTACCTATTTTTCTGTCAATGATCATTTCAATATTGATAACATCATTCATCTGCTATATTTGATCAAACATTTAATTAATTCATCCCTAAAAATCTCCTAGATTTATTAAATTTCGAGACCCCTTATGAGGTTGCTGCAGCAGCCTCCAACCAAATGATTTTGCAGACCTTATATTACCTGAAAGCTGGAAGTTACCTGCCCTGTTCTAAGGCTTCTTTACCAGTTAGATCTGAGAGGAATGTAGAAGGGAAGAACAGAGGAGAGAACTCTTATAAGCAATGGTACAATAGGCAAAATTTAGAATTGTATCCCTCATAGCAATCAAATAATTTGATGAAAGGACTAACCTACAGAACCACTAAAACCATTAGCCATACTTATTTTTTATTTACTTCAAAGTATCTCAAAGGTTTGAAATGTAATTAAAAGAAGATCTGATTATTTAAATTTTCCTATCCCTTGAGGTAGGATTCTGGGATCCTGGAGGAGTTCATCATTTTTTTCTGTGTCATGGACCCCTTTGGCAGTCTAGTAAAGGCTAAGGATCCATTCTGAGAATAATATTTTAAATCCAAAAAAATGCATATTTAATTTTCAAAGAAAATCAGTTAAATTGAATAATTTTTTCTGATTCCAGTTTGCATATCCCCCCAGTCTTAGAGGCCTTCCCAATTCTAGTACTTTATAGCAGTCAGTCACCTCCAACTATTTCTAATTGTTCATCCCTATCAATTAAAAAATTTTAATATGAACCCCACCAATTTACATAATAATAAAAATAATCGCTAACATTTATATAGCACTTCTCTGTATTAAGTGCTTTACAATTACTACCTCATTTCATCTTCACTACAACCCTGGGAGGGGAGTGCTATTACTAAACCCATTTTGCAGGTGAAAGAAACTGAAGCAATTACAAGTTAAATAATTTATCTAAGATTACACAGTTAGTAGGTACCTGAGGTTGGATTTGAACTCAGATTTCCCTGACTCCCGGTCCAGAGTTTTATTCCCAGACATACCTGCTTCCCCATTAAATGTTTCCTTATCAGGGGCAGCTAGGTGATGCAATAACTAGAGCACTGGTCCTGGAGTCAGGAGCACCAGAGTTCAAATCCAGCCTCAGATACTTAATAATTACTTAACTGTGTGACTTTGGGCAAGTCACTTAACCCCATTGCCTTGCAAAAACAAAAAAAAAGTTACATATTTATATTACATGTATTTTCTACTGTGCTAATAATTATAAATGTTATAAAACTTGCCCAAAAAGTAGAAATTAAATGAGGATGAAATAATGTTTCGTTCTAATTGATAGACAGCCTAACACTAGAATTTATTGAGGGGAAAGCAACATGGTCAATCCTAATTTTTAGGAAAATTACTTTGTCAGCTAAATGGAAGATGGATTGAAGAGGAGAGGAACTTGAGGCAGGAAGACCAATCAGAAACCTATTATAATAGTCCAGGTAAAGGTGATAATAGTCTGAACAAGGGGAAACATGGGAGAGATGTGGAGAGGAAAATAATATTTGGCAGCTAAATGACACTGTGAAGTAAGGGAGAGAGAAGAGCAGAAGAAGAAACCAAGGTTTTGAACTTAGATGACTGGATAGTGATGCCCTTGACAATTAAGGAATGTGTGTATATATATATATATATATACTTAATATATTATAATATATAACATATAATTTTATATATTTAATATATATTACATATATGATATAATGAGATGTTTAATGCAAATCACAATTTATTTGTGTCTACATTTTCCTGACTGACCCACTTAAAATGAAAAGTTCTTATTCTACTGGTTATGTAGAGTTGACTTTCAAAAGATCCCTTCTGTAGCCACCAGAGTATCTGGATAAGAGGAGGTGAGTCTGCTGAGAAAGGAGGGAATTTCCCCAGAAGCAACTAAACAGTTGCTGCTCTGGATGCCTGAAGAGCCCATTGGTCATAGTTACAATGAGACATCATACTGGCCAATGAAGGGGAGTTTGGGGGCTTGCACAGTAAGATAATAGAAGGGAGTGGGTAAGGGTTAAAGAAGTGTGTGGTTGTGTTAGAGGCAAGTTCTGCCACTGATTATCACTAGAAAGGTATGATGGAACGCAATTTCCAGTCTGGTCAATCAAACAGCCCCTGGAGGTTATGCCATAGTCCTCTTTTGGAGAGCACTACTGTAGAGTATGGATTGGAAAGGACATTAGAGGTCATTTAGGTCAAATCACCTCATTTTAAACATGAGGAAGCAGAGTCTAGAGACAGGAAATATTTGCTCAAGGTCACACAGGTAATAAGCACTGGCATAGTGAAACTAGTATCCCCTTCTCTAAATCCCACACTCTTTTTTTCTTTTCTTTTTTTTTATTTATTTACACATTACTAAAATAGTCTTGTTGTAAGAATAAACATAATTCCCTCCCCCACAAAAATGTAAAACCTCATGAGAAATAAAGTGAAGGAAAGAGAAAAAAAATGTGCTTCAGTCTGTGTTCTGATGCCATCAGTTCTGTCTCTGGGGTGGATCACATTCATTATCATAAGTCCATCATAGAAGTTACTTCCATATTTTTCCACAGTTGCTTCTACTGATTTTAATTCCCTCCCTCCATTCCTCCCACTACCATCTAGTATATTTTCTCTCTCCTTTCACTCTCCCTCTTCAAAACTGAGCTGCGGGACCGCCTAGTGGCACAGTGGATAGAGCACCACCCCTGTGGCTAGTAGGCCCCAAGTCTACATCCCATTCAGAAACAGAGCAACCACCCAGCCCCGTGGACCTGGGGAGGCCATCCATTCCCACCACCTTGAAAAAAGTAAAAAAAGAAAATGTGTTATTCCTGACTATCATTTCCTATGATCTACCCTTTTCTCTATCACCCACATCACCCCTCCCCTCCCCCTGTCCCCTTTCTCTCCTTTTTCTTCTAGAATTCTTTACTCTATAGAATGTGTATACTGTTTCCTCTCTGAGACATTTCCAATGAGAAAGAAGGCTCCCTCATTCCCCCTCACCTTCCATGCCATTGCAAATGCTGTTTCTTGACTCTTTTACATGAAATATCTTAGTTTATTCTACCTCTCTTTCTCTCACTCTCCGTACATTTCCCTTTCACCCCTTGCCTCTATTTTTACAATATAGCTTCAAATTCAGCTCCCTCCTGTGCCTTTTCTATATAAGTTCCTTCTAGCTTCTCTAACAAATGAGGAAGTTCATATGCATATTATTAGTATCATTTTTCCATGCAGGAACACACACAGTTCATCATCATTAAATCCTTCATAATTTACCCTTCTTGTCTACACTCTCTATGCTTCACCTGAGTCCGGTACTTGAAGATCAAACTTTCTGTTCAGCTCTGGTCATTTTAACAGTAACATTTTAAATTCCCCTGTTTCATCGAAAATCCATATTTCCCCCTGCAAGAGGATGCTCAGTTTTGCTGAGTACTTGATTCTCAGTTGCATTCCAAACTCTTTTGACTAGCAGAATATAATATTTCAAGCCTTATGAGTCTTTAATGTAGTTGCTACTAAGTCCTGTGTGATCCTGATTATAGTTCCATGTTATTTGAATTGTGTCATTCTGGTTGCTTGTAATATTTTCTCTTTGACTTGGGAGTTCTGGAACTTGGATACAATATTCCTGGGGATTTTTTTGGGGGGGGTGGATCTCTTTCAGGAGGAGATTGGTAGATTTTCTCAATTTCTACTTTATTCTCTGCTTCTAGAATATTAGGACAATTTTCCTGTAGAAATTCTTTAAAAATGAAGTTGACTCCCGGCCAAGATGGCGGAGAGAAGACAGTCTCCTGATCTCTTCCCCATCTATCACAGGAAACAAACCTCTTGAAAGAAATCCGAACCAGGAAACCCAGAAAGAAAAGCCAGGAGAGGAAAATATAACTTCAGGATTTGTCTCCCGCAGCAGCCTTGGCTGAGTACCAGCAGGTGAGTCTGAGCTCCCAGGGAAGATCAGCCAGAACAACAGCTGAATCGGAACCGGGAGTCTAAGGGCCTGAGAGCCGTACTTGCTGGATCAGCAGTGGGGCTGGACGAAGGGGGCTTGGGTCCACGGGGAAGCGGGAGGTGCTGGTGTTGGTGCTGTCCACCTGGAGGTTGGGGAAGGGGCTGCAGGGAGAGGTCTGGTGCAGGAGAGCTGCGGATACCATCCCTGGGCTCCTCAGGTCTGAGAAACTCTGAGCCCACGCCTCCACTGCACTGAGGCCAGGGTAAAGCCCACCATTGATTGAAGGCAAAAGAACTCAATAGCTCCAATTCCCTCCCTCAAGCAAAGGGAGAAGGCCTCTCAACCAAGGTCACAGACACCCCAGAGAGGACAACCAGCACCTCCTACTGGCCAGCCAGAGAAACTGCACTCAGTAAAGCCTTTAGAGATCCCAAGCCCAGGTGAACCAGCCCCACCCAACTCAAGGTCTTAGCATAATGAAGAAGGGTCAGCGGAAAGGTGGATCCATAGAAAAATTCCTGGAAGGGAATGACCCCAACCCAGAGAGACCTCGAACATCTGAGGAGAATACAATCTGGTCTCCAGCACTTAAAGACTTCCTTGAAGAAATAAGGAAGGAGTTTTAAAAATCAACTGGAAAATTTGGGGGAGACAATTAATACCTTGCAACAAGAAAACAAAACCTTAGAAAGTACAATTGGACAAATGCAAAAGGAGAATAATTCTCTCAGATCCTCAGTTGGGCAGATGCAAAAAGATAATAATTCTCTGAAAACCTCAATTGGTCAAATGGAAAGCTCTTTCAAAAGTAGAATTGACCAATTGGAAAAGGAGTTGCAAAAGGTTAATGAAGAAAATTCCTCCCCCCAAAAAATAATGGAGTCTACAGAAACTAATGACTCCACAAAACAGCAAGAGTCAGTTAAATAAAATCAAAAAATAGAAAAAATAGAAGCAAATGTGAAATACCTCATCAACAAAACCACTGACCTCGAGAATAGATCAAGGAGGGGAAACCTGAAAATTATAGGACTTCCTGAAAATATTGAAGAGAAAAAAACCCTGGACTTAATATTACAGGATCTAGTGATGGAAAACTTCCCTGATATCATGGAATCGGAGGGCAAAGTAATTATTGAAAGATCCCCACCAGAAAAAGATCCTAAAAGGAAAACACCAAGGAATGTTGTGGCCAAACTCCAGAACTATCAGATAAAAGAGAAAATCCTGCAAGCAGCCAGAAAAAAAATTAAATATCAAGGAGCCACAGTAAGGATCACTCAGGACCTGGCTGCATCAACGGGCCTGGAACAAGATACTTTGAAGAGCACGGGAGCTTGGAATGCAGCCAAGAATCTACTTTCCTGCAAAGCTGAGCCTTCTCTTCCAGGGGAAAAAAGATGGACATTTAACAAAATGGAAGAATTGCAAAAATTTCTGATGAAAAGACCAGAGCTAAATAGAAAATTTAGATATGAAACAGGAGGTTCAAGAGACACATGAAAAGGTAAAAAAAGGGGGGGGGCAGTAAAAGGAAAAAAATGCAATCCAGCAAGTTGAAACTGGCTATATCCCAGCATGGGGGGGGAGGGGGTAGAGACTCTCATAAATCCTGAGAAATGTAACTCTAATAGAGAGAATATACCTAGCCAAAAATGATGGACATCCATGACCTATCCATGAGACTGATATCTAATGGGATGTAACTGGCTTTAACTCCACTGGGGAGAAAGCCTCTAATAACTCAGGAATTTGGACTCTATTCAACAGAATACACTGAACTAGAAGGGACAGACACTCAGAATTTTCTATGACTTAGATAGAATGATCTAAAAAAATACACTACCTCCCTAAAAAGGGGGACAGGAAAGAGACGGGAGGAGGGAGGGGATTGAAAGGGGTAAATCTCATTACACTAAGAGGTACAAAAAACCTATGGTAATAGAGGGGAAGAAGGGAGTAGAGGAGAAACAACTGAATCTTCTACTCATCAGACTTGGCTTAAAGTCAACCTACACATACTTGGTTAACTTATAAAACATCTAACCTTTCAAGAAGTAAAAGGGTAAAAGGGGAGGGGGGACAGAGAAAGGGAAGGGGAGTGGAGGAAATAAGGGGAAATAACAAAATGAAGGGAAGGAAACAGGGAAAGGGGAAAGAAAGGGGAGGGTGTGATATAGGAGGGCAAACACACTGAAGGGGGTGGTATTCAAAAACAAAATACTGGGGAATATGGATAAGGGGGGGGGAAGGGGGAAAAATAAAAACAGAGGGAAGATAGCACAGAGGGCAATAAAGAATTAGTAATCATAACCTTGAATGTGAATGGGATGAACTCTCCCTTAAAAAGTAAGCAAATAGCAGAATGGATTAAAAACCAGAATCCTACAATATGCTGCTAACAAGAAACTCATTTGAAGCAGAGAGATACATATAGAGTAAAGGTAAAAGGTTGGAGCAAACTATGTTTTGCTTCAGCTGAAGTTAAAAAAGCAGGGGCAGCAATCCTTATCTCAGACAAAGCAGCAGAAAAAATAGATAGCGTTAAAAGAGATAAGGAAGGAAAATTTATCCTCCTAAAAGGTACCATAGACAATAAAGTCATTTCAATATTGAATATATATGCACCCAGTGGGACAGCACCCAAATTCTTAGAGGAGAAGCTGAAAGAATTACAGGAAGACATAAACAGCAAAACGCTACTAGTAGGAGACCTCAACCTCCCGCTACTCCCGCTATCAGATCTAGATAAATCAAATCATAAAACAAAAAAGAAAGAAATTAGGGAGGTAAATAGATTGTTAGAAAAATTAGATATGGTAGACTTATGGAGGAAACTGAATGGGAATAGGAAGGAATATAACTTTTTCTCTGCAGTACATGGAACTTATACAAAAATTGACAATGTACTAGGACATAAAAACCTAATGATCAACTGCAGAAAGGCAGAAATAGTGAATACATCTTTCTCAGATCACAATGCAATAAAAGTCATATGCAATATTGGGCCAAGGAGATATAGACCCATAGCAACTTGGAAACTGAATAACCTTATCTTAAAAAATGAGTGGACCAAAAAAAAATTGTAGAAAGAATTAACCATTTTATCCTAGATAATGATAATAATGAAACAACATACCAAAACCTATGGAATTCATTCAAAGCAACTCTCAGGGGATATATTATAGCTCTAAATGCTTATATGAATAAATTGGAGAAAGAGGAAATCAATGAAATAAACATCCAACTAAAAAAATTAGAGAAAGAACAAATCAAAAATCCCCAATTAAATACTAAATTAGAAATTCTAAAAATTAAAGGAGAAATCAATAAAAGCAAAAGCAAAAATCTATTGAATTAATAAATAAAACCAAAGGTTTGTATTATGAAAAAACCAATAAAATTGATAAACCTCTGGTCAATTTGATTAATAAAAAGAAAGAAGAAAACCAAATCCCTAGTATTATAAATGAAAAAGGTGAACTCACCACCAATGAGGAGGAAATTAAAGTAATAATTCGAAATTATTTTGCCCAACTTTATGCCAATAAATTTGATAATCTAAGTGAAATGGATGAATATCTACAAAAATATAAGTTGCCCAGGTTAAATGAAGAAGAGATTAAATACCTGAACAACCCTATCTCAGAAAAAGAAATTCAACAAGCCATTAGTGAACTCCCTAAAAAAAATCTCCAGGGCCTGATGGATTCACAAGTGAATTCTACCAAACATTTAAGGAACAATTGGTTCCAATCCTATATAAACTCTTTGGAAAAATAGGGAAAGATGGAACTCTGCCTAATTCTTTCTATGAAAGCAATATGGTACTGCTACCTAAACCAGGAAGAGTTAAAACAGAGAAAGAAAATTATAGACCTATTTCCCTGATGAATATAGATACAAAAATCCTAAATAAAATCTTACCTAAACGACTACAACAAGTCATCACTAGGTTAATACATTATGATCAAGTAGGATTTATTCCAGGAATGCAGGGTTGGTTCAATATTAGGAAAACTGTTAGTATACTTAATTATATCAACAAAAAATCTATCAGAAATCATATGATCATATCAATAGATGCTAAAAAACCTTTTGACAAAATACAGCATCCATTCCTATTAAAAACACTAGAGAGTGTAGGAATGAATGGACTCTTCCTTAAAATAATGAGCAGTATGTATCTGAAACCATCAACAAGCATTATACTCAATGGGGAGAGGCTAGAGGCATTCCCAATAAGATCAGGGGTTAAACAAGGGTACCCATTATCACCACTACTATTCAATATTGTATTAGAAATGTTAGCATCAGCAATTAGAGAAGAAAAAGAAATTAAAGGAATTAGAATTGGGAAGGAAGAGACAAAACTCTCACTATTTGCAGATGACATGATGGTCTACCTAGAGAATCCCAAGAAATCATCTAAAAAACTACTGGAAACAATTAGCAATTTTAGCAAAGTTACAGGTTATAAAATAAACCCCCATAAATCCTCAACTTTCCTATATATGACTAGCAAGAAACAGCAGGAAGAGCTAGAAAGAGAAATTCCATTCAAAGTAACCTCAGACAGTGTAAAATACTTGGAACTCTATTTGCCAAGACAGACTCAGAATCCTTTTGAAAACAATTATAAAACACTTCTCATACAAATTAAATCAGATTTAAATAACTGGGCAAATATCAACTGCTCGTGGATAGGTAGAGCTAATATAATAAAAATGACAATTCTACCAAAACTAAACTATCTGTTTATTGCCCTACCAATCAAAATTCCAAAAAATTACTTTAATGAGCTAGAAAAAATTGTAAGTAAACTCATATAGAGAAATAAAAAGTCAAGAATTGCCAGGAGCTTAATGAAAAAAAATGCAAAGGATGGTGGCTTAGCACTACCCGATCTAAAATTATATTATAAAGCATCAGTCATCAAAACTTTGGTATTGGCTAAGAAATAGAGTGGTGGACCAGTGGAATAGACTAGGTGTAAAAGCAGGAGAGGATTAGAGTAATCTGCTGTTTGATAAACCCAAAGAGTCAGCCCACCGGGATAAAAATTCCCTCTTTGATAAAAACTGCTGGGATAATTGGAAGTTAGTATGGAAGAAACTTAGATTAGACCAACACCTCACACCCTTTACCAAGATAAGATCCAAATGGTTAGAGGACATAGACATAAAAAACAATACTATAAGCAAAGTAGAAGATCAAGGACTAGTCTACCTGTCAGATCTATGGAAAGGGGAACAGTTTATGACTAAGGAAGAGTTGGAGAACATCACTAAAACCAATTAGATTATTTCAATTACATTAAATTAAAAAGTTTTTGCACAGATAAAACCAATGTAATCAAGATCAAAAGAAAAGTAGTAAATTGGGAAACAATCTTTACAACTAATGATTCTGACAAAGGACACATTTCTAAAATATACAGAGAACTGAGTCATATTTTTAAAACAGAAAGCCATTCCCCAATTGACAAATGGTCAAAGGATATGCAAAGGCAATTTACAGATGAGGAGATCAAAGCAATCCATGGCCATATGAAAAAATGCTCTAAATCATTAATTATTAGAGAAATGCAAATTAAAACTTCGCTGAGGTACCACCTCACACCTCTCAGATTGGCCAGTATGACCAGGAAGGATAATGATCATTGTTGGAGGGGATGTGGGAAATCTGGGACACTATTACACTGTTGGTGGAGCTGTGAACTCATCCAACCCTTCTGGAGAGCTATTTGGAACTATGCCCAAAGGGTAACATAAATGTGCATACCCTTTGACCCAGCAATACCACTACTGGGTCTATACCCTGAAGAGATGAGGAAAAAGGGTAAAAACATTACTTGTACAAAAATGTTTATAGCAGCCCTGTTTGTGGTGGCAAAGAATTGGAAATCCAGTAAATGTCCTTCAATTGGGGAATGGTTTAGCAAACTGTGGTATATGTATGTCATAGAACACTATTGTTCTATTAGAAACCAGGAGGGATGGGATTTCAGGGAAACCTGGAGGGATTTGCATGAACTGATGCTGAGTGAGATGAGCAGAACCAGAAAAACACTATACACCCTATCAGCAACATGGGAGTGATGTTCAACCTTGAAGGACTTGCTCATTCCATCAGAGCAACAATTGGGAACAATTTTTGGCTGTCTGTAAAGGAGAGTACCATCTGTATCCAGATAAGGAGCTGTGGAGTATGAACAAAATACAAGGACTAGTCCCTTTAATTCAGAAAAAAACCCAGATGTCTTATGTTTTGATCTGGTTACCTCTGAGAATTCTGTTCTCTTTAAGGATATGATTTCTCTCTCATCACACCCAATTTGGATCGAGGTACAACATGAAAACAAAGTAAAGACTGATGGAGTGCTATCTGTGGGGTGGGGGTGGGGGAGGGAAGCAAGAGTGGGGGAAAACTGTAAAACTCAAATAATATCTTTAATAAAAATTTTTTAAAAAATGAAGTCAAGGCTCTTTTCCTGAACATGACTTGCAGGTAGCCCAAAATTTTTAAATTATCCCTTCTGGATCTGCTTTTACATATCAGTTGTTTTTTTAATGAGATATTTCACATTTTTTCTAATTTTTCATTCTTTTGGTATTGAATTATTGTGTCTTGATTTCTCACAAAATCAACAGCTTCTTTTAGCTCCATTATACATTTGAAGAATTTGTTTTCCTCAGAGAGCTTTCTTGTGTCCTTTTCCATCTGGCCAATTCTGATTTTTAAAGCATTCTTCTCTGCATTAACTTTTTGAACTGCTTTATCCATTTGACCTCAACTGGTTTTGAATATGCTGTTTTCTTCAGCATTTTTTGGATCTACTTGACTAAGCTGCTGACTTCATTTTCATATTTTTCCTGAATCTCTCTCATTTCTCTTCCCAATTTTTTTCTTTAC
Source organism: Macrotis lagotis (assembly GCF_037893015.1). Lineage (NCBI taxonomy): Eukaryota > Metazoa > Chordata > Mammalia > Peramelemorphia > Peramelidae > Macrotis > Macrotis lagotis. The sequence goes on from NC_133666.1 coordinate 253,204,749, forward strand.
TTCCATTACTTGATTTTCAAAATTTTTTTCTGAGCTCTGTTATAACCTTGAGCCCAAATTCTATATTTCCTGGACTCTTTAGATGCAGATGCTTAGATTTTTTCATTTTCAGACTGTGTATTTTGGACCTCCATGGGACCAAAGAAATTGTCTATGGTCAGGTTCCATTTTTTTCTGTTTACTAATTTCCCAAACTGTGCCCTGGTTTTGGGGTGCTTCCTGAGCTTTTGATTTTTGTTGGGACACCCCCACAAGGACCTTAGTTCCTTCAAGGTCTTATGCAAGGCTCTGACTGCTCTCCTGCCTGTGCTCTGGTCTGTGGATGACCACAAGCACATCCCTCTGCCCTGGACCTGTGAAGAAAGGCCCTGCTCTATGAAAGTATGGGGGCCCAGACTGTGATCAGGGTTTGAATATGTCAAAGCACCAGAGTCCTGTGCCAGGGACAGAGGAGAGACCTCGGCAGTCTCCTTCCATGCACTGAGCACTCAGGGAGCAGCTGTCCAGTGGCTCCTGTTGGGTGTCTCTGTGGGCTTGCTTCCATTTCCTAGGATCTCAGCTGCACTGAGGAAGGCCACGCTGGCCTGGGCTTCACTCTCACTCTGGCAGAGGTTCCCCACTGACCTTGCAAGTTGTGCTTGGTGCTCCCTGAGTTGGCAGGTCAGAAAGCTGCTTCTGCTGCCAGAAGCTGGGCTCCCAGGGACCAAGGCACCTTGCAGGCTTTTCCCAGAAGTCTGGAGCCTTCACTCTGGTGTGCTGCTGCCCCTCCAACCACATGGAACAGAGCCTTCCCATGATATCCCAGATTACATTGGGCTGGAGAATTGTCTCGCTGGATCTTTCTGTGGGTTCTGACTCTCTAAAATTTAGAGTCATAATTTTAAGGTTTTTGTAATATTTTGGAGAGAATGCCTAGTAAAGGTAATTCTCCTGACAATATCTTGACTCTGCCCCTCCTTTCAAATCCCACATTCTTTACATAATCATACTTACTGGTTTTGCTTCTAGGTGTACAAGATAAGTTAGGTATTAAGGGAAGCTCTAGGTATCACAGTGGATAAAGTACAAGGGCTAGAATCAGAAAGACTCATCTTCCTGAATTCTAATCTGGTCTCAGACACAAGCTGTGTGATCCTGGGCAAGTCACTTCCCTCATCTGTAAATTGTGCTGGAGAAGGAAATGACAAATAATTATAGAATCCTTGCCAAGAAAACCCCAAATAGTGTTATGAAGAATTGGACATGACTGAAAGAACTTAACAAAACCAAAAATAGTCACAACTGGAATGGACCTAAGTAGTAATATATTTCAATACATATTCCCAAAGAAATTCCTACTACAACATAGTCATTTTAACCTGCTTAAAGAACTCTAACAAGAAGAGGTCTACTTTCTCCTCTTAAGAAAGTTCATTATTCAGTTCTTGATGAAGCTATGTTGAATCTTTATGATCACATCACCACCTTACAAGATGCTCATTTACCATCACTTGAATAGTAAGTGCTAGAACTTTGCCAGGAATCATTGGTCTACAGTCTGCTAGACCCATACTTAAAAAGTTCCCTTTAGCCATAAGCTAGCTTTCTTCTTCTGGAATCTTTGTAGAATCTTGAATTTGTCTTTCTTCTGTAAAACATTTTTCTTAATTCCTGAAGTGGACTCTGCTACCAGCTACTGCTATTCCAAAATATCACTGAAAGATAGCACATCTCCTGGCTCTCCAAAGTTTGCAAGGGTGGGAAGTTAACTGAACCTCATCTCCTCTCCAATAGCCTCCCTCCTCCAATCTCCTGAGCAATAACTTCTCAGGTACTTGGCTAGAATGCTTCACTCTCTTTTCTCTCTATTACTTCAATTGAAATAGAGGTCATTGATTGATTCAATAGATTCTCCCCACCCTTTCACTTCTAGGAAATATTCCCTCTACTAGTCAGGAATGGAAAAGAATCTTTTAAAAACTCTGAAAAAGAATTAATTACATTCTTGTACATATTACATAGTGGGATCATAGGACCTTAGATGAGCAAGATCTTAGAGATTATCTAGCCCAAATTCCTTCATTTTATAATTACTGAAACTGAGGCTCCAAGAGGTAAAATATTTGCCCAGGGTTATACAGATATTAAATAGTTGAGCCAGGATTCAAAAATATTTTATGTTCTTAAAACTTTTTAATGTCTTTTTATATCAACCATTTTGGGATATAATTACTATTTCCACTGAACTCCTTCCCTCTAAAAAAAACTAATAACATATGAACTAAGTGACTCTGTCTGTGTATCTAATAGCCCATATTTAAGGGTGATTAATGATAGACTTTGAAAAAAGAAAAAGTAAATCTAGTGAATCTTATAGGCAACTGGATGGCTCTGTGACTGAGTGACTCAGTGGAGTCAGGAAGACCTGAATTCAAATGTGACATTAGACATTTATTAGTTGTGTAACCTTGGAAAAAAATCACTTAATCTCTGTATACCCCAATTTCTTCATTTGCAAAATGAGCTGGAGAAGATTATGGCAAACCACTCCAGTATTTTGACAAAACAATCATCAAATAAGGTCACAGAATGTCCTATATGACTGAAACAATGGAACAGTAACAAGACATTTTTAGATTTAATATGCATTATTAACATTTTCTCCACCATTTTCTAAAGCCTCAACAATAAGCAAAATAGTAAGTCACATCCTAATTTGAAGTGTTTGCTAGCTTCCAAGTTATAAAAACACTAACACTGAAAATTTAACAATCTATTTGGCAAGCCAGTTTGAACTGGTTCCATTATACCCTTATACTCTTACATACAGTCTCACCTCTTCAAAGAAAGGAAGTTCATTTCTCCATTTCTTCTCTGAGGTCAAGATTATTCATTATAATTACTCAGAGTTCAGTTTCAATTCAATTGTTCTCTTTATCTACTTAGTTGTAGTCAATGTGTATTACATTTTGAGTCATTCTATTCATTTATACAAGTCTTTCTATATGACTTTGATTTCCACATATTTATGCTACCTTATTTTCCACCAATCAATAAACATTTACTTTGTTTCTGGTGTTTAGTTACCACTAAAAGAACCATTCTTTCTGACTTTGTTCTTCTTGATTGTATTTGCTCAGTAGTGCAATCCCTAAATCATAAGATTATCGGCATTTCTATTATAATTCCCAAGGTTTTTTTGGAAAATTTGGACCAATTCACCATCCTACAGATATTGTACCAAAGTTCCTGTCTTTCCAAATCTCCAATATCAAGTACAGAGTCAACTAAGGTGGTAAAATAGATAGAATAGTAGACCTGGAGTCAGGAAGACTTTAATTCAAATATGACCTCAAACTCTTACTAGTTGTAAGACCCTTATTAATCAACAAGACCAAGTCACTTAACTGCTGTCTGCATTAGTAACTCAAATATGACATAGGGATCATAATAGCACCTACCTCTCAGGGTTGTTGCAAAGATCAAATGCAACAAAGATTCATAAAGTCTATTAGCAGAGTGCCTGGCTTTCCTTTCTTCTTCCCTTTTTTGTCTATCACTTATTATCTTTGTTGTTGTTTGTCCTTCATTTTCAAAGAGGACCAAAGACATCACAGAATAATGTAGACTTGCTCATGAACTGGATTTAAATGTGGTAGAGTTGCACAATTACTCCTTCTTCCAGAGTCACAAAGTCCAGGGACAAGACAAAAGTCAAGATAACTAGCTAAGACCAGGAAGGCAGAGGTGACCTCAGCCTCTTCAATGCTTGACCAAGTACTAAGCTTTTGATTGATGAATAGGAAATAAAAGTTCAAGAGTTGTTCCAATTTTGTTTCTCTTCTTTTTAGTGATTTGGAGCTTTTTTTTAATGTGGTTACTGGTAGTTTGTAATTATTATTTTGAAAATTATTTGCTTTTGTTTTTTTGATCACTTATCTATGACATTAGTTTCTGATCAAGTCCTTTTCTCCCCAATTTTTGTATGCCTGTAATTTGAATTAACTCTGAGTGGGATGGGAGAGCATAGTTTTAGAGATAGAAGACAATTTAGAGATCATTTTGTCCAACCACTTCATTTTTCAGATAAGGAAACTGAGGTTTCTAAAAATTAAGTATCTTGTCCAATACTACACAGTCATAAATTCACAGAGCTGTGCTTTCAACACAGATTCTCTTCCTCCCCCTCATGCTACTTCCCAGGTCCTTTCAGAAAAAAAAAATCTAATTTTATAGGATGAATTATAGAATGTCTTTTATAAAAAGAATTTTTTTTTCTCCTCAAGCATAAGACCAACCCATATAACTTAGATAGCTAGCAATGTTGTCTGGTAGTACTTGGGAAAAACCAATTTTAAAAATAGATGAGATGGCTTATAATTAGCACATCAATAATTTGCATGGGAATAAAATGGTAAGGATCCTTTCTGTCTGCTCTTGAGCCCCAAATTCATTTCCCAGTCATCCATCTGTTAGTAATCAGCAACTGGGCAAGCCCTTAGGCCAAGTTCACCCAGGATTGGTTTTCATGAGGATAGGAGACATATAGAGAGAGCAGTAAATGAGCCAGCAAACTCCCAAAGTGTGAAGCTCCTTCCTTGACTTCAGGTGTCATATATCTACCCTTCTGCTTGCCCTGTCTTTTCTGGACTTGTTATTATGGCTCTCTTGCTTGCAGACTTTTAGCCTGATTATCTGCAATATCACACATATATTCACACATACATACATACATACACACACTCATACATACATACACAACCTGCATTTACAATTTGATTATGCTTCCTAGGTGCAATTTGCAGAAAGTGTGGGCATCCCATCAAGGATGTCTATTTTCTTCCCTGGACTTATCTAATGATTGACTCATTGCTACCCAAACTCTTGCATTTTTTAATACATCCCAGTTTACAGTATGCTCTCTCTCGCTCCTCTCTCTCTCTCTCTCTCTCTCTCTCTCTCTCTCTCTCTCTCTCTTTCTCTCTTTCTCTCTTTCTATCTGGTATGGCTCTCATGGCCTGAGACATGAATAATTACAAAAAATTTATTTAAGTCTTAATTTCAACATTTTCACCATCTCTACCCCCTTCTTGTTTACTCCAAGAATTGGTGCTTTGTAGACTGAAATTTCCAACTAAAGAGAAACTTCAGCCCAGTCCCTTTCCAGAGCATCAGCCTGAAGTAGGAAGCTCTGGCCTGGTTTGAGGACAGGAGAGAATGAATTCACCATCCCAACTTGCTCTTAAAATTACCGCCGAATAAAACACCATTTTTATTGTAAAAACCTACAAGAACCTCAAACCCTCTTCCCCTTGCCCACAAGGCAATGTGGCATCATGGATAGAGAAGCAGTCTTGGAATTGGGAAGACCAGCTTGTAACATAAATTGCCAGGGGGAACCCTGTGCAAGCTATTTAATCCCTGATAGCCAGTCTTTCAAAGTTAGAATTATAAACAATTTCTTGATCTCCATCTGTAGAAAGAATTTCCACAAAGACTGGAAACAAGCACTTAGAGGGCTATAATAGCAACAAGACTCAGAGGATGGTTTTGTGAATAGAGAGCCAGCCTTGGAGACAAAAAGACCCAACTTTAGGTTTTGTCTCCAGCACATCCTGCCTGTGTGAGCCATGTGATTCCAGGCAAGTCATTGATCTTTTAGTGCCCCTGACATCTCTCTAAAAACAAACCTAATGTATAATGCACAGAACAATTGCTGATCTGTACTGATAGATAATTTCCTCATGGTAAATTCCTACCATAAATGAAATCACAGGTCCAATGGGTTTTTTTCAATTAAATTTTACATTATTATAGCAATTTGTAGTTACAAATTTTTCGCATTATCCATCTAATAGGGCAGAAAATAAAAAATATTATCATTCCAATTTTTACAGGTAGGAAAATCAAGGTCCAAAGGGTTATATGACTTGTCTACAGTCATGAAAGTGGCAAGTAAAAGAACAAGACATTCTCCCCTTAGGTGTCCTGACTTTTCTGCTTTCATCAGATGTATCAGATGAAAGACAAATTGTTGCAATTATTAGAGAAGGTTCAGGCAAACCAGTATTGGTTAAGGTCACCTTCCTTTTATTATGAATATTTTGGCTTTTGAAATTTAAAATAATTATAAATCTGGGGTCAGTTTTTTGAGAGATTTTTGGAAACAGAGCAAAACCAGTGGTTCTTTATGCTCATATTAGTGAAATAATTCACTTAAAAGACACAGTTTGATATATCATAAATAACTCTGCTCAGGTTGAAGATCCTTGGTCTAGGCCCAGCTCTGCCAAGCTAACTGGGAGAACTTGGCTCCATCTCCCTTTGCTTTAGTTTCCTCAATAGTGAAAGGGGGGATGTTGACTTCTCAACCCAAGGTTTAAGAGGCATTCCCAAACCAGAAACCTACAATATGTTGTTTATAAGAAACACATTTGAAGCAGAGAGATACACACTGGGTAAAAGGATGGAGCAAAATACACTATGTTTCAGCCTAAGTAAAAAAAAAAAATCAGGGCTAGTGATCCTGATCCCAGAGAAAAAGCAAAAATCAATCTCATTAAGGGGGATAAGGAAAGAAACTACATCTTCTTAAAAAGCACGATGAGGGGGGGCAGCTAGGTGGTGCAGTGGATGAAGCACCGGCCCTGGAGTCAGGAGTACCTGGGTTCGGTGCAGTGGATGAAGCACCAGCCCTGGAGTCAGGAGTACCTGGGTTCCAATCCGGTCTCAGACACTTAATAATTACCTAGCTGTGTGGCCTTGAGCAAACCACTTAACCCCATTTGCCTTGCAAAAACCTAAAAAATAAAAGCACGATTGGTAATGAGGCTATTTCATTACTAAACATGGAAGCACCTGATGACCTGGCATCCAAATTCCTAGAGGAAAAGTTGAGTGCATTAAAAGGAGATAGATAGCAAAACTTTAATAATGTGGGACCTCAATCTGCCTCTCTCAGAACTACACAAATTTAACCTCAAATTAAAGAAGGAAATTAAGAAGGTGAATGAAATCTTAGAAAACTTAGAAATGATAGACCTCTGGAGAAAACTTAATGGGGATAGAAAAGAATTTACGTTTTCCTCAGCAGTATATGGCACCTATGTACTACAGCATACAAACCTTAAAATCAAATGTAGAAGGGCAGAAATGATAAATGTATACTTCTCAGATCATGATACAATAAAAATTAAATGTAATAAAGGATCATGGAAAGATAAACACAAGACTAAATGGGAACTAAATAATTTAATCTTAAATAATGGGTGGATCAAACAGCAAATAATAGAATTAATCAATAATTATATCCAAGAAAATGATACTAATGAGTCATTATACCAAAATTTATGAGATGCAGCCAAGGCAGTTTTGAGGGAAACTTTATATCTAAAAATGCTTATATGAATCAAATAGAGAAAGGAGATCAATGAATTGGGTATACAACTAAAAAAGTTAGGAAAAAGAACAAATTAAAGATTTTCAATTAAATATGAAATTAGAAATTCTGAAAATCAAGGGAAAGATTAATAAAACTGAAAGCAAAAAAACTATTGATCTAATAAATTAAACCAAGAGTTCAGTTTAGGAAAAACCCAATAAAATAAAAAACACCTTTGGTTAATATGATTAAAAAAAAGAAAGAAGATAGCCAAATTACCAGTATTTAAAACAAAAAAGCATGAACTAACCACCAATGAGGAGGAAATTAAAGAGATAATGTGAAGTTGTTTTGCTGAACTGTATGCCAATAAATTGGATAACCTGAGTGAAATGGATGAATATTTACAAAAATAAAAACTGCCCAGATTAACAGAAGAGGGAAATGAAATAGTTAAATAACCCCATTTCAGAAAAAAGAAATTGAAGAAACCATCAATAAACTCCCTAAGAAAAAGTCTCCGGGTCTAGATGGATTTACAAATGAATTCTACCAAACATTTAAGAAACAATTAATTCCTATTCTACATAAATTATTTTTTAAAAAAGAGAAGGAATTCTGCCAAATTTCTTTTATTATATGAACATAGTGCTGATACCTAAATGAGGAAGACCCAAAACAGACCTAAAATTATAGACCAATCTCCCTAAGGAATATTGATACCAAAATCTTAAATGAAATTTTAGCAATAAGATCACAGTAAGTTATTTTGGGATAATATACCAGGATCAGGTAGGTTTTATACCAGGTAGGTGGGGATGGCTCAATATTAGAAAAAACACTCAACATAATTGAACATATCTTTAGCAAAACCAACAGAAATCAGATGACTCAATAGATACTCAAAAAGCCTTTGATAAGATACAGTATCAATTCCTATTAAAAACACTAGAAAGTTTAGGAATAAATGGAGTACTCCATAAAATAATAAATGGTATCTATCTAAAGACATCATTAAATATTATTTGTAATGGGATCAACTTGAACAGTTTTCAGTAAAATCAGGGATGAAACAAGGATGCCCAGTATCACCATTCCTATGCAATATACTATTATAAATGCTAGCTTTAGCAATAAGAGAAGAAAAAGAAATTGAAGGAATCAGAATTGACAATGAGGAAACAAAGCTTTCACTCTGCAGATGATATGATGGCATTTTTTTAGAGAACTAAGGAAAATAATCTAAAAAATTCCTTGAAACAATTAACAAATTCAGCAAAGTAGCAGGATATAAAACAAACCCACATAAATCATCATCCTGTCTAAATATAGAAAAACAAAGAGCAAGAGGTAGAAAGAGAAATTCCATTTAAAGTAATTATAGATAACATTAAATACTTGGGAATCTATAGAAATTGTATGAACACAATTATAAAGTACTTCTCACTCAAAGTCAGAACTAAATAATTGGAAAAATGTCAAATACTCATGGTTAGGTCAAGCTAATATAATAAAAATGACAATTCTGAGCTAGAAAAATAGTTAAAATTCATCTGGAGGAACAAAAGGTCAAAAATAGCAAGGGAACTGATGAAAAAAATGTAAAGGAAGGTAGCCTAGCTCTACCAGAACTAAAATTATACTTTAATGCAGCAGTCATCAAAACTGCCTGATATTACTTTAAAAAATAGAGTAATGGATCAGTGGATTAGGATAGGTTCAAAAGAAATAGTAGGAAATGACTACAGTAATCTACCATCTGACAAACCCAAAGACATCAATCGCTGATCATTTTTCTTTTCTGTGATGTGTGATACCTCACATAGATGTTAGGTGATACCTCAGAGCTGTTTTAATTTGCATTTCTCTAATAATGGTGATTAAGAGCATTTTTTCAAATAACTATACATAGCTTTAATTTCTTCATCTGTTTATATCTTTTGACCATTAATCTGTTGAATGACTTGTAGTTATAAATTTTACTCAATTTTACTATATATATATATATATATATATATATATATATATATAAAGTAAAAATGAAGCCTTTATCAGAGATATAGGATATAAAAATTGTTTCTCAGCTTTCTGCTTTCCTTTTTTTGGCATGTAGGCAAAAAGGGCTTTTCTTTTTTTTAAAAAATGTATTCATTATTTACACATTGCTACAATAATCTCATTGAAAAAGTAAACATAATCTCTCTTCCCCCAACAAAGATAGAGGAACCTTACAAAAAAATAAAGTGAGAGAAAAGGAAAAAAATGTACTTTAGTTTGTGTTCAAATACCATCAACTCTGTCTCTGGGATGGATTGCAATCTTTATCATAAGTCCATCAGAAAAGTTGCTTTAATATTTTTTACCACAGTTGCTTTTGCTAACTGTATTTCCCTCCATCTAGTCCTCTCATTTATTCTATTCTCTTTCCTTTCATTTTGTCCCTCCTCAAAAGTGTATTATGGAGAAGCCAAGTGGTGCAGTGGACAGAGCACCAGTCCTGGACCCAGGAGGACCCAAACCCAAATCTGGCCCCAGATACTCAACAACTACCCAGTTGTGACCCCAGGCAAGCACCCAACTCCACTACCTTTCTGCTTTCCTTCTAATGTTGGCTACATTGGTTTTGTTTCTACAAAACTTTTTAATTTAATCTAATCAAAATTATATATTTTATATTTTTTAATGTTTCCTATCTTTTCTTTGGTCATAAATCCTCCCCCCCCCCATAGATCTGACAGATAACTGTTCCTAGTTCTGCAAATTGGCTTATGGTATCATCCTTTTTGTCTAAATCATCTATCCATTTTGACCTTATCTTGGTGTAGGATGTGAGATGTTGATCAGTGTCTAGTTTCTGCCATACTATTTTCCAGTTTTCCCAGCCATTTTTGTCAAATAGTGAGTTTTTACGTGATATGATCTTAAAAGAGAAATTTTAGAAACAATGTTCCCAGGGATAAGATGTTCCATTCCCTTGTATATGGCATACCATTTATCAACATGAATTGAGTGCTCAAAATTTCCTGCTATGATTATACAAATCACAGAGATTAATCCAAGCCTTACCCAGTAGACTTAGAGTTTAAATAAATAGCTAGACACTAATTCTATTTACAGTCAGAGAGAAATGCCAGTCCAACCTCTGATAAGAATTTTAATCTTATTTTTTTAATGCAAAGAGAAAATCTAGGGAATTTATTTTGTGGGTTCAGTTCCCATAATAATGCTATCTCTCAATGATTCAGTATTGCATAGGGGAGTCTTTCTTTGAAATGTTCACTAGTCAATTAATGAGATAATGATAGAATGAATCTGGGTATGAAAGATTTAATCCCTTTCTCTACATGTATTTTATTCACTCATTCTTACCAGTTATGATTAATGTCCCTTAGAGGTTACAGATGATAACTATCCATGTCCACTAAAAAAGAAAAGAAGTCTAGTAAATAAATACAGCTACTAACAAATACAAGTTTAACTCTGGGCAAAAATTAAGTAGATATTTATACATGTTTGGGCATAGTCTATGTTGAGAATTGTTCTTCCTCAGTCCTTGGGGTCATTGGAAATGCAGAGCTACAGTAAGCCAGATGCACAAATGACCTTCCTTGGTAATCTGTTCCATATGATAATTCCTTCATTAATCTTTTGCAAACTCACTTGCCTCTACACCCGGGAGGGCCAAACCCTTTTGGCATAGACATAAGGAAAAAATACATCCCATATGTTTCATATTATACAATTGGTGAAGTATATTATGAAGCCAAGTTGTTTTTCCTCCCCACCTTCCTTTGTGGAATGAAGCATTGACCACAGTCAGGGACTGGATCCTAAGAGTATTGGATCAGTTCTAGGATCTGATATGAGCCATTTTGAAAGAAAGTTCCAAGGTTATAAAAAGTCCATGCTTCCTAATCTCTTTCAAGATGTATTTCTCTACCATGAGCCATGTTTTGACATCTTCCACCTTTCTGACCTTCATGCATTTCATTAAAATATCCTTAAAAATATCACATTCCACAATTTCCATGATGTGCTAAAATCATCTCCAAAATCTGTCTCTCATCACATAGAATTCAACTCAGTGCCAATGTGCACAGCCACTATTTCAAAGAAAATGTTAAAAACCAAAGCACTGATTATTGAGTCATAAATGTTACCAATAAAATGTACCAGCAAAGTCAATGCTGGCCATACCACAAACCCACTTTGATTTCCTACAACCAGTCTACCATCAGTCCCTTGTGAAGTTTCATTAACCAGATGAACTCACTAAGGCATGCCATCAAGAAAGACATTCAAAAAGTCAAGTCCACATTTGCTTAAATGATGCTTCAGGAAAGAAATATATACATATTCTTTAATTCTTACTTCATGAAGATGATGTCTCATTTGCTAGCATCTATAGTAAATAAGTTTATATTCAAAAGTTATAAATTCTAGTACAAACTCTTTCCTTTGATTCTCTGAGGTACTGGTTTTTGAGTAATTTGAGATGAGAAGGGTAACTATACCCCTTCTAGAGATGTCATATATAAAGAAAGTTTGAGGTCACTCAAAAATAGAGGTAAGTTTACTGACATCAATAAAGCATAGGGCTTGGAGTTCTTTTCCAAATAGCTATAATAGATCTGCTTTGATCCATCCACATTTCTTTGCCTAATCTACCTTGTGATCCATGGCATTCATTTACCTTTGCATTTTCATTTGCAAGATGATTTGTTTCCAAGTCAATGACTTTTTTTTGCAAGGCAATGGAGTTAAATAACTTGCCCAAGGTCACACAACTAGGTAATTATTAAGTGTCTGAAGATGGATTTGAACTCAGGTCTTCCTGACTCCAGGGCCAGTGCTCTATTCACTGCACCATCTAGCTGCTCTTA